>NC_140961.1:100459783-100562283 GCF_056783735.1 Eptatretus burgeri | reverse complement strand
CCACACAAGTCTGACTACTAGAAGAAAAGGAAAATGTTCCAACCCATGTCACCCGACCTGAATCAAATGAAGGAGCACTTTAGTAGCAGGAATCAAAACAATTACGCAAATAAATAGCAACTACAAAAAAATTGTTCTTGCTTCAGTGATTTTTGCTTCATGGAGCATTCCTCTTAATGAAAATCTTCAGCATTTTGTAATGTGTGAGTTCTTCTGATGTACCATGCTCTGTTTTAGTGTCGGTACTGCCGAAGCAGTTTCGTGGCAAGGATTACACTGGGTGGTTTCCGATTGCCTTCCCAGCAGAAGTTACTGCAGGAATTTGGAATTTGGTCAAAGTGCCAGCTGCAGCTTGCCTACTCTTTGCAAAGGGCACCGTGGGATCTTTTACGTTCACCAACAATTGTCGGCAGATGGGACGCTCAGTTTAACGTTCCCCCCTTGGTTTCTTTCTGGGCCTTTTCAATTATTTTATCACGTCTGCATTACTTACGATTTCAATTTTTAAATTCCTCCTGCCCTTCCTCAAGTCTTTTTAGTCCCTGCTTAGGCCCATTTATTACCTCTGCCACCAAAGGTGAAGGAGGTTATGTTTTCAATCCTCTGTTTGTCTGTCTGTCTGTGTGCAGGATATCTCAAAAAGTTGTGGACAGATACAGATGAAATTTGATGGGCAGGTTGGGTGTGTGACGAGTAGGAACTGATTAGATTTTGGTGAAGATCTGGATCGAATTTTATAAGTAATTCTTCACCATTGAGAGAGAGGGCCAAAAACGATATATGGCATGATATTTCAAAAATGTAATAGGCTCGATATGTTCTCGTGGATCAGGCATTATGTGGCGGAGGTACGCGCTCTACAGGTCAGGTTAGGTATGGGAGCATGCGCCAGATCAGCGCGTCACTGCGTCCACTTTCCGCTGGTACTCCAGGGCCTCCGTCTGGCCATCCCCATTTCCTTGAGATGCCGATCAACCCGCTGCAACCACGAGGCATGTGGTTGGCCCATTGACCTCCTCCACTCACGAGGCTCCCTTGCTGAGAGAATCTGGTGAGGAGGATCAGCGTCAACAAAACGAGCCACATGTCGATACAGCCGCAGCTGATGCTCACGGACTATGCAGGTAACAAATCTCATTTGAGTCTTTCTCAGCAACCGCTCATTGGACACAAAGTCCGACCAGCGATAGCCAGGGATTCTCCGAAGAGACCTGGTACCGAAGGAATTAAGTCTCTCTCAGATCCTTGGTCAGAGTCCAAGTCTCGCATCCATAGAGCAAGACTGGAAGCAGCAAGGACCTGAACACTCGGATTGTCGGCCTCCTGCACAGGTACCGACAGCGCCACACCCCCATTATCCAGTGAATCCATGACTCTCCAGGCCCGACCCAAACGTCTATTGACCTCTGACTCACAGCCAGTAGAGACATGAATATCACTGCCAAGGTAGGTGAATCTCTCCACGACCTCAACATTCTCACCACAAACAGGCACAGACAGGACAGCAGCATCCAAGATGTCATTGAAAACCGGGATCTTATTTTTGACCCAGGAAACCCATAATCCCAGCAACTCCGACTCATTCAGCGCCTCGAGGGTTCTCAAAAGATATCTGAAGTCTCTGCAAAGATGACTGCATAATCTGCGAAATCAAGTTCAGAGATCTTGACATTCCCAAACGATGCACCGCAGCTTGATGTCTCTGACATTCCCCCTAGAATCCAGTCCATAAAAGTGCTGAAAAGTGTGGGGGCCAGTACACACCCCCTGACGAACTCCAGTAACAACTGGAAATAAGTCAGAGATGGTAACACCACATCTCACAGCACTCTCAGTACCAGAGTAGAGTTCAGACATCAGATCGATCAGTTTTGGTGGCACCCCACGAAGACCAAGAATCCTCCAGAGGGCATCCCAATTCACCGAATCAAATGCTTCACAGAGATCAACGAAACTCTCATCTGCATTTGGTGAGGACCTGAAGAACAAGGATATGGTCAATCGTTGACCTCTTTGGTGTAAAGCCTGACTGCTCTGGACGCTGCTGCTCAAGCAGATGGTGGCGAACCCTATCGAGAATTATCCGAGCAAAGACCTTGCCTGGCACTGAGAGCAGCGTCACCCCTCGGTAGTTGTTGCAGTCTTGGCGATCACCCTTCCCTTTCCAGAAGGGACAACACGGCCCCTCTTGCAATCAGTTGGGATGATGCCTGTGTTCCAGGCAGAGCACAAAACTGCACGCAATGACACAAGTGCAGCATTTCCACCAGCCTTGAGAAGTTCAGCATGGATGCTACAGATCCCTGGAGCTTTACCCCATTTCAACCGGTTCACCCCAGTCTGTTTCCACAAGCGAAGGTGGACCACAGTTGATTGCAGGGTCAGCAACAGTTATTGTAATCCATCTGACATCCAACTTGACAGCTGGTGGATCAGCCTGGTACAACCGGCCCAGCGGGGACTTCACTTCGGACTCCTCTGTCAAGAGCCCACCACCCTCTGCTCTAACTGCAGCACACCGAGGGATGGACTTGGATGAACGCAATGCGCAAATTCCCCTGTAAACAGAACGAGAATCACCTGACCACAGGTGATGCTCTACCCCCTCACAGATTCCTCGCACATAGGCCTCCTTGTCCACCCTCGGTGCACGTTCAGTTTTACGCCTCAGCTCCCTGAACAGCTCAGCTCTGCCATTCAGCCTGGCCCTGCGACTCTGGTCAATGGTATCCAGTGTCCCTTGAGAGACAAAATTCTTCTTTGCCCTATGGTGAGTTCCAAGACATCCACCGGCAACATCAAGGACGGTGGTCTTGAAGGCACCCCACAACTCTTTAGGATCTCCCAAAGCACCCAGACCCTCCAAATCTCCACTCAACTTGTTCGCAAACTCCTCAGCTACCATCTCATCCTTGACCTTGCCAATATCCAGCCGAGAATGGGATGGTACCATTCTCCTGGATTTAAATTGCAACTTAAGAGTTGCTACAACAAGCCGGTGGTCAGTATTGAGGAATTGAGCACTCCGGTGGACCCTGCAGTTCTGGATCATCCTCCACCGACCATCAAGGAGGACATGGTCAATCTCCTTTGCTGCACCGCCAGCGTTGGAATACCATGTCCAGCGATGAGCTTGTGGGCGCTGAAACCATGAACCAGCCACCCTAAGTCCATGACTTCTTGCAAAGTCAAGGAACTTAGTGCTATTCTGGTTCATAGTTACTGACCTATGGTGACCAACACACACCTCATAACCGTCCCTATCAGTTCCAGTCGATGCATTGAAATCCCCCAAGACTGGAAGTGTATCTCGTCTGGGGCACTGATCAACCACAGACTCAAGCGTGGCGTAGAATGCATCCTTCACGGTGAGATCACTCGCCTCAGTCGGAGCATAAACAGAGACCAGGGAAATGACACCTGAGGAGAGACGAATCCTTAATCTCATAATACGCTCGTTGACCGGTGTTATCTCAATTATCATTGGGGTCAGCTTATTGGACACAGCTGCAGCAAATCCTTGGGCATGGTAACAATCAGAGCGACCAGAACCATTGTAGATGTAACTACCCGCCATGATCTCGCTGTAATCCGGTCTCCGAATCTCAGAGAGAGCTGCCATAATGATTACCAAACGCTTGAGCTCAGATGATAACAGAGACAAGTGATCATCTTCTCTTAGGTGAGGACATTACAGGAACCCACCTGAAGGGACCGCCTCAGGTGAACCCAAGGAGACCGCCGTCTGGCGGACGACACCTCAGCACCACTCCAACACACTCTCCCGCAATCTGACCCGGGAATGTTACCCCGTGGTTTCCCTGCTGTCATCAACGATTGGGGGTCCCGAAGGCTTTGCCCCAATCCCGTCATCTGGTGAGCTGCCCTGCGAAGGGAAGCTGCACAGGAGGTAATCCCACGGAGTGGATTTTCAGATTTATTTGCAGAATGAAGGGTTTTACGGTGGCCGGAGTGCAAATCCTGCCACCAACCTCCTAATAAAAAGTAACCCAACTCCAGGATGACGTCCGCAGACACAATTGGACACTAGATATGGATGGCCGTTGGCTCACAAGGAGCTCCTCCGCCCTTTGACAGGTTTTGTTTTTAATCCTGCTGGGTGTCCATATCCAAACACCCTCCTCACCAAAAAAACATGGTGGGGGAGACGGTTTATTCACCGACAACCCGACCATGGAACACGCTAGTACAGGTTTACATGATACCTGCAGCAAGTGACAGATCTAATCTGGCCTGACCTGACATGCTCTACAGAGTACCCTTCTCGTTTCGTTCTTTTAACCCCATTTATCTTGTCCATCATTCTTGCCTCACCTGCCTTCATCTCTTCTTGTACACCATCCCCACACCCCTTCACTCCATTCACCTCATCCAGTACAGCTTGGAATTTCAATGACATGTCATCGCCCATTGCCTTCATGTCTGTATTCACCTTTACCCATCGCATCCATATCACGCATTAAGCCCTTGTCTGATGCATTCCTTCTATTGCCCATCACCATCCATTATGTTGCTCATTTCATTGCTTCAAGCCACCATACTCATTGTCATACGGTTCCATGAGCTGGTCTATCCAGAGCTGCATGTTGAACTCCACTAGCTGTGCTGATTTGCTATACGGTGCCATTGGCATTGCGTTTTTCAGGGGATGAGGGTGGAGTTGTGGGTCCTTAATTGCTATTCGCTCCTCCAATGCACCCCCTCCTGCTCCCTCTCCAACATTGTCATTCTCATAACCAGTTTCATCTTTTATATCATCATCCATTAACCCCACCTGGGCAATCTTTTCGCCTCGGTCAGCCACAGCTGCAAAATTGCTTTTTAAATAAAATCTGCACCTTCCTTCCCTCCTTTGCAATTTTAAGGTGTGCTAAACATGCCTCAGGTCCAATCCCACTCCTGGCATCAAATGTTATGGCATCAAATGCAGGCACTGGGCTCACGAGGTGCATACTGGGACCCGCCGCCACTGCCAATCCTGAGGCCATCGGTCAAGGATAACTCCATGGCCTGACAGGTTGTTAAGCAACTGCAGACACCGGTTGGGATAATTAGGTGTAACAAGGTGTTCTCTAGTATTATGTTGTGTTACCTGTTGGTGATCTAATGACCTCAACGAAGGTTCACGCCTTCAGCGTGCACTCGTATCACTGCCGAGCGGAACAGAGTGTGCAGCACTGGCTATCCAGTGGGGCAAAACTTCCTGTCGATTGATTATGAACAAGATATGTCAGATCGATGAAAGAAAGGATAAACGAGCAGATCTGGAAATGTAACAATGATTTATTTATGCACACAAGTGGGCAATTATCAAATGTTGGGGCAAATATTGTGAGAGGGGGAGGGGGAGTGTGGGGGCAGGGTTTGGATGAGAAAGATTGGCAGTGGAGTGTAGGTGGTGTGTTGGAAGCATGTGGTGCAAGCGTATATGGAGCTGTGAAACACCCTGGGGACTTCACCACACTCTTTGGCTCATGGGCCACCCGCTTCTACTCCCAGCATGACTCGCTCCTGTGCATAGTATCCCAGTGCAGCTGAGTCCAACGTGATCCACACATTGGCAGACAATCTCTCAAACTCAAAAAGGCAGTTGGCGATGTACTCACACCCTATACACAGCATCAACAGTCCTCGGGCATTGACAACTTCCACGAACTTCATGCCTCTTGGGTTGGACGTAGTTTCCTTCGAGTAAATTTCACCCGATCATCCTTCAACCCCATGCGGCCCTTTCTCATTGGTGCTCGTCTGACGGGGGGTGGGGTGCAGTGCGGGCAGTGGAAAATCCCGCATAGTGTGTGGATACAGAGCCAGGGGCACGCCCGGCCCCTCCTACTGCGCACACATGGCGGCCAACAGCCTGCTCTGCCCTTCCCCTCACACGCCCAACGCTCCACTGTGCAGTACGTACTGTATTGCATATGAGAGATACCCTTTGTATTGCATGGCATATGGGAGAAGCGTTGTACTGTGTGACGTATGTAGGAGTACTGGGAGCAAGAATGTGGGAAGGTAATTCGGTACTGGTCCGGAGGATTAGTTGTTTCTAATAGTGAGCGACAGATGGTTGGTGGTGAATCATAAAATGAAGTGGGATGAAGGGTGAGTGAGATGGATACAGATGGACTGAAGAGTGAAGGGCGAGAATAAACCGACTGTGGGGTTGAAAGAAAAACTGACCTGTTGAAGGAAGGAGGGTTTGTTAAATTGAGGGATGGTGAAGTGGATTGTTTGTGGCTGGAGGAGATTAAAAATGAGTAGAGAAGGGGAACATCACATCAGGAATACACAGCCTAACGTCAACACATTTCTCCCCCGAACTCGTGGACAAAGGTCTACCTACCACATAAACAAATGAGGGAACTCATTCTGGGAAGTCTGCGTGCACATGAATGCTCAACCCTGGGGTACATTTCCAAAGCCGTAACTACAGTATATATTTTACGAGCATTGCCTACCCGTCGCTTCGCTGATGGACCAATTAATTCTCATGCTCTCAACATCTCAACCTTTTTTTTTCTCTCAACATGAATAAAAATAAATAGAGGCAATATCCCTGGGTGCTCACCTGGAACAATAATTATATTGAGGAGGATGTCAACATGGGACTGAATGAGCAAAATGTACCAATGAACCGATGTCACAGCAAATACGTATTTTTTGGGGGGGGGCAACCCCTCTCCCTCCCACCCCTCTCCCTCCCACCCCCATTGACTTCCTTCTACCTCGATATATATATATATATATATATATATATATATATATATATATATATATATATATATATATATATATATACACACATAATAACATGGTGTGAACAAACTTTGGTACATACCGGGTGATGAAGGTTGTGGTCAAGCTTCATCAAAATCGTGTGTGTAGTTTCAGAGAAAAAGTTGCAAGTGTTTATGGATGGTCATACTTACCGACAGGCCATCCCATAAGCTTCCCGGAACTATGTTCCAAATGAGCTAAAAATCAACATTCATACAAACAAGGGCAGAAACATATTCAAACAAGTAAAAAAGACAAAAAATGTCATAGCCCCCATTGTTTTAGTAATTCTGCTGTTTGGAGTTAAAGGGCGAACCCATATTTATATACAACTAAAATGGCCACCAGTCTACCGGTCGGCCAACTTTGATTTGCTCGCAAAATCAAGTGAGGGGCACGTGTACGCCATCATGTACTGTGCTTGTGCCAAGTTTGAACAAAATCGGACTATGCATTTCTGAGAAATGGTTGGGGACACATTTAAGTAATGGAAGTCGGTCAGATTGGATCTGATCTCAAAAAAAAAATAACATGCTTATGGAAGATTTCATTCATTATCTGTGTGCCAAGTTTGAACAAGATCGGTAAATACATGTCAGAACAAGCTCAAATGAGGTAAGATCCTCATCCTCTTAATGATGGCGTCATAAAAACGAATATGACGTCATTGTGATGTATCAGATTTGCGATAAATTATCTGTGCTAATGCCCGGCTTGATTCCCGCAAACAAAATTCAAACAGCTTGCCTAGTTTTGGAGATAATGGTATCGGCGATTTCCATTAGCAGTGATATTATGACGTCAACTTTCTTTCCAGGAAGAATTTCCAAAATCGGAGATGGTTACTGCCTGCGCGTTGACTTTCTGCATATACATGGCAAGTTTCAGGAAGTTTCGATGAAAACTGTCGGCTGTGAAACAAAAAAGTCCACAAGAAGAAGATGAAGAACAACAACGTGAGTAAGACTTGGAGATCCTCCACGAGGATCTAAAAACTTGAGGACTTGTTCAACACCTGTTTGTTTCTTTTGTTAACTAAAATGGCCGCCAGTCGGCCATCTTGGATGTGATGTCGAAAAAAATGACGTGCATATGTAAGCCAGCGTTCCTTATCTCTTTGCCAAGTTTGAAAAACATCAGTAAATGCATGGCCGAGAAATGGTTGAAGACGTGCTCAATATGGGGGTTTTTTTACAACTGAAATGGCTGCCAGTCTACCAGTTGGCTATCTTTGATCAGATCGCAAAATAAAGTTAGGTGCTAGCGTATGCCGTTGTGAACTGTGCCTGTGCCAAGGTTTAACAAAATTGGACCATGCATGTTGGGGACACGAAGTAACAAAATGGCCACCAGTCGGCCATGTTGGATCCAATCTCAAAAAATAAATGACATACATATGTAAGCTGGCATTCATTATTTGTGGGCCAAGTTCAAACAACATCGGCAAATGTTTGTCCGAGAAATGGTTGAGGACGTGTTCAACGCCAGGTGTTTTTACAACTAAAATGGCCGCCAGTCAGCCAACTTGGATCTGATGTCGAAAAAAGGCGATGTGGATATGTATACCACCATGTCTTGTCTTTGTGCCTAGTACGAATAAAATTGGTCCCTCCATGTCCGAGATATGGTTCCAGAAGCACGCATGGACACGAAAATCAAGAGAAAATCCATAAGCTCCCACAGGGACTAATAATCTACCACGAAATATAACGACTATGTAATAGGTACGCATGTCAGATATCGGAGATTGTTTGGATGTGTACCAACATTACCAACTGACATTTCCTGGAAGGAGTAAATTGACCCTCCCCCTGACCTTGAACTTGTGTGAAAAAACGAGATCTTGTTCAGGTGATATTTAATAACTAGTCAATACCACCCGTCACTTCGCTGATGGGAATACCAAAGGTGGGGGTGGAGAAAGACGGGAGGGAAGAGAGTGAGGAGGTGGAGGGGAAAAGAGAGACGAGGGAGGAGGAGCAGGGGAGCGAGGAAGTAGAAGTATGTGGAGCGAGGAGGTAAGGGGACTGAGGAGGGGTGGGGAGAGAGGAGGGGTGGAGCTGCAAGTGTTATCAAATGTATTTTGCTTTGAAACTCACAAACAGAAACCATATAACCTTTGTAAAGCACACCGAGTCGTATAAAATAACCAATTGCTTTAGAAAAAGTCATGAGGACAAAGGAAAACGTGATCACTCGTATGCTGCTGAGGTTAAAAGTTAAAACCTCCAAGATTCGGGATGAAACTTTGCCACTATTGCACCCGTAACCAAGCACGCACGCACACACACACACACACACACACACACACACACACACACACACACACACACACACACACACACACAGTCCCTAAATTACAGATCCAATTATACCCATATATACTGTATAAAATACCTCTACCTTGTAGCAATTGCCGCTGTACATCCTGATCAGGGCACGAACTATACCGTCGTTCACTGTTGGGCACTCGTCAAGTGGCTTAAGCACTTGAGCAAGCACTCCAATGAAATGTTTGGCAAGCGATAGCTATGTCCGAATTTCCAAACGATATCCATCCGAATTAGACAAATGAACACTTTTTTTAGCAGTCGGAACTGTTGCTAAGTTCACATCTGGAGCTTAAATTTTGTAATTTGGCTTAGTTAAAGAGATTCTTGTGGTTATGGCATGTGTGGAAATGAAATAAAGCCACAAACGCTGGCGTCTCCGGGCGTTTATAAGCATTGCAATGTACCCAGCGATTCGTAGCTATGATGAACATGCATTCGATAATATGAGTGAGGAAAGTAAAGGAAAAAAAAACTTTATTGTTAAAAAATCATCGTGGCCTGTTCCAATTCAAGGCATGGTTGATCAGGCCAAAACACATGGGGGATTCAGACCCCAGCGAGGTAACCCAGGATACACTTTAAGACTCGAGAGATCGAGTTGGCTGAGGAAGGCCTGAAAAGGGATATAATTAAATAAGGCTGTTAATCATATTCAAAAGGGGGTGTTTCAATTCACTCGAACACTCAATTTTCAGTCATGCACTTCCTTGGAGTTTTCTTTGTATGCATGCAAAATTCCAGGCTGCTGGATTTCACGGTTCTGGAGTTATGGAGGATGGACACATACACACACACACACACACACACACACACACACACACACACACACACACACACACACTAGTATAAAGATGTAGAAATGGAGAATTGTTTATGTTGGAAACTTCCATGTTGTTTCGCGGTGCCAAGCGCTCCGTTCCTTTGCAGTGCTTGCTTGAGTGCTGTGAATCAAGCAAACCACAAACAGAACACACCCCTGGACAAAGTTTCACTAAGGTATGTTTTTCCTCCTTCTCCCACATGTGCAAATTATGATGCAACCTCACCCAATTTGAAAGCCTGGTGTTGGTGTAACGATTAAGGTGACTTGTCTGAGATCTTAGGGTCTCAAGTTGAAACCACTGTTTTACCTGTTCAATGAACACCATTCAAGTTGATTCAGCCTATCATCCTTTTGAGATCGGCAAAATCAGTACCAGCGAACTGATAACATGAGCACACCTGAGGCAGCACACCTGTGCCCCCAGAAAATGATGAAAATAAGAAGGAAAAAAAAATGCCACGCCTAATTCAGCGAGGAGCGTGCCGCCACGGAATTCCTGATCCAGGAAAACCTATCTGGCCTAATAATATTTTGAAATATCATGCGATATATCATTTTTTGGTCCCATCTCTCAATGTTGAAGAATCACTTTAAATAATTTAAAAACTTCTCAGATCCAAATCTTCACCAAAATCAAATTAATTCATCTTTCTCATACACTCAACCTGTCCGCCAAGTTTTGTCTGAATCTGTCCACAACTTTTTGAGAATCCGTGGTATGCATCGTTTGAACCGATAAGTTTGCGAGAACAACGGGGTCAAGGAGGATCGTGGGAGTGAAGAGGGTGAATAGGAGGAGGATGGATGAACCGAGGGAGGAGATTGGTGAAATGCCGGCTGAGATGGGTTTGCACATTTGGTGCAGATTGGGGAAGAGGGAGAGAGTGGATAAATTGAGGGAATAAGGTATGAGGAAAAGGGGTGGACCGTGACTTTGGAGAGTGGAGTATCCTGGAATGGCCTACGTGACCCCATTCTTTAAAGAAAGAATTCTCCGGGCAGCTTACCAACTCTTCGAGGTTTAAATTCACTTTTACTTTATTTTAAAACACTCCAAGTGCGATGTTAAAAAACCGTGCTTTCTCAACGTGCAACCGCCATGGTTCTGCCAGACAGGGAGGAGCCATCGTCCTCGCCCTCTCCCAGCGGAGATGACGTCACACGTGGGCGGAGCATACATGCACATTTTACATCCAAACTTGGTGACGTCACATGGAGGAGTGTCGCGGTCAATCGAGGGTATAAGTTGGGTCCCATCGGACCTCCCCGGGAAAGGGAAGAGGAGACAACAACACTCAATGGTGGAGAATCACTTTTAAATTTCTCGGATCCGGATCCAGTTCACAGACAGCAATGTGGAGATCAATGGTCTGATCTGTTGGTCACGTGGAACCACACACACCCTGGGACGGTTTGTGTGTCCGATTCAGACCGATATGCAAACACATCGTATTTTGCACAAATATAATTATTAAATGACCATCGAGATCGTCAGAAATTTTATTGTGAAATCGATGTCAAGTACACAAGGGAGAACATAAAAATACCGATTTACAAAATCGTCTTCATGTCACTTTACAACTGTTTGTGGAACCATGGTGGAGTAGTGCGCTGTTGAATCAGGACTGTGATGGTGCGAGTTTCTTCATTTCTTTCAAATGGTTTGAAAATGACTTTGAGAATGACAATTAACGTATTGATAGCGGGAGGTAAATGTGATTAATTTTTTAATTTAAAATGTACATGAACGAGAAGGAAAGGAACTCGGAAGAGTGTGTGAGGGAGGACGCGTGGTGTGGTTTGTGTGAAACAAAGTAACACAAGTTCAGGGTAAGATGTGGAAAAAATGAGACTCATGTAAATACTTTTAGGTGTTTGATCGAGTTCTGTGGGAAACAAAGGGAAGTGTTACTTGGTTAAATTGGCCGAATGGAACTAGAAACCCATCAATGTTTTTTATTGAAACGAAACGTTCGTGGGAAATTGCATTGTTGCAGTTCCGAGATATGTCGGAGTCCGGCCACAGCCAATCGACCATGTACGCGGGGAGAAAGCGGAGAAGACGCAGAGAGCACGAGGGTTCGGCGGGTGGAGGAGGAGGGAGTCGCGAGCGGGATCGTGAGCGCAAGGTACCAATCTGCACCTGTATTGCTGTCTGTCCACACCTCAACACTCCCACCTGTCCACACGTCTACACTCCCCCCTGTCCACACGTCTACACCCCCACCTGTCCACGCCTCAACACTCCCACCTGTCCACGCGCCTACACTCCCACCTTCCCACGCGCCTACACTCCCACCTGCCCACACTCCCACCTGTCCACGCGCCCACACTCCCGCCTTCCCACGCACCTACACCCCCACCTGCCCACACTCCCGCCTGCCCACGCGCCCACACTCCCGCCGGCCCACGCGCCCACACTCCCGCCGGCCCACGCGCCCACACTCCCGCCGGCCCACGCGCCCACACTCCCGCCGGCCCACGCGCCCACACTCCCGCCGGCCCACGCGCCCACACTCCCGCCGGCCCACGCGCCCACACTCCCGCCGGCCCACGCGCCCACACTCCCGCCTTCCCACACTCCCGCCTTCCCACGCTCCCACACTCCCGCCGGCCCACGCGCCCACACTCCCGCCGGCCCACGCGCCCACACTCCCGCCTTCCCACTCCCGCCTTCCCACGCGCCCACACTCCCGCCTTCCCACGCGCCCACACTCCCGCCTGCCCACGCGCCCACACTCCCGCCTTCCCACGCGCCCACACTCCCGCCTTCCCACGCGCCCACACTCCCGCCTTCCCACGTGCCCACAGTCCCCCCGGCCACGCGCCCACGCGCCCACACTCCCGCCGGCCCACGCGCCCACACTCCCGCCGGCCCACGCGCCCACACTCCCGCCGGCCCACGCGCCCACACTCCCGCCGGCCCACGCGCCCACACTCCCGCCGGCCCACGCGCCCACACTCCCGCCTTCCCACGCGCCCACACTCCCGCCTGCCCACGCGCCCACACTCCCGCCTTCCCACGCGCCCACACTCCCGCCTTCCCACGCGCCCACACTCCCGCCTTCCCACGTGCCCACACTCCCGCCGGCCCACGCGCCCACAATCCCGCCGGCCCACGCACCCACACTCCCGCCTGCCCACGCCACTGCCTGCACGCGTGCCCGTGCCGCTCGCTGCCTGCCCGCGCACCCACGTCGCTCCCTGCCCACGCGCCAGCATCGCTGCTGGCCCGCGTCCCCGTGCTGCTGCCTACCCATGCCACACTGCCCGTGTGCCTCTGCCACCGTTTTCCTGCGTCATCGTCTTGCTGTGTATTTCTGCGTCTGTGCTAAGTGACACAGCATATAAAGTACTCTGCCAATTCTCACTCAAGATGAACCCATTTCCAACTCGCAATGAAGAAGTAATCGCAATTGGAGGGGCTACAAATGGCCAAACACTTGATGCATTTCCCTTTCTAGATTATGTAAAATTGTGCACTGCAAAGGTTTGTCAAGGTTGGTTCTCCTTCCTGAAAGTCCCTGTAATGTCCATCTTGTATTTCTCATGATCCCTCTCCCTTCCACAGATCTCCTAATGTCTCTGTTCCACACTGTTTTTTCCATCCCTCTTCTACCCCTCTTGTCTCCTTCTCCCCTTGTTGTACATTCTGTGTGTTCGCTCTCACACGAGCTTCGACATTGTACATAAAAAATATGAAGAAGTGTATAAAGCTTCCCTGTATGAAGCTTAATTTGCATACATGAGACCATGTAGGAAACCGAATTAAGTGAAAGCACCACGCTTCGTTTTAAAGCAAATGTGAGTTAACACATATACTCCTGTCAATCTACGGCTAAACCTCAAACAAATTGCAAAATAATTTATTTTTACTGCAACAAATAGAGAAATACAATTAAACAAAGTATATAAAAATGTAGCAAAGTCTACTTGGTGAGGCATGATTTATTTTTATTTGAGGTAAACATGTCGAGTGAAACAGAAGATATACAGTAGTGTGTCCTGTGCAGTCCGTCATCCAAACCATGGGAGAGAGCTCTTCAGACCAACCTTGTTACGTCACCAATTCTCCACTGAGGCAAACAATGATCATCAGCACGTATTTACGATAACTAAGGTGATTATACGTATCAAAACCCTTCACGTTATTCAACATCTTTCACCTATCTATTGTGACGGTTGTGAGCCAGGGGAGGATGGTTGTGAGCCTTTCCTACCTTTTTTTTGACATTCTTCCTACCTTTCTGACTTTCCATTTCTTTCTTCCGTACTTCGCGTGACTTTCACCTGCACACTGACGCACACCTACTGGCCTGGCACGCCTACACGTAACCCGGTTGTCCCCACTCTACGATGGAGCCACCGCATCACCTCGTATCACCTCAAAAGATTTGTGCCAGCCACGCAGTCCATAGCGTTCACCCGAGAGAATGACCAGTGACCCAGCACGACTGGGGTGCGCCTGGAGTGGAGGAGGGAGTGTGCGAGACGTGAGCCAAAACCGCCGAGCAGTGGGCGACCACAGCTTCAACCAGAGTTGTGAAAGGTGCGTCAGGACACGTAAAATACCCCACGCTACTTATTTCTCACCACCATTGCTCACCCTCTCCCCACACCTTCCTCTATTTTTTCAGGTGTCTGCTTCCATTTCATCTCAAGGTGCTAAGTAATTGTTGTTCGGCATCCAAGGGCAGGTTGAACGCATAGTAGATTAGTACAGTGCCTGTAGAAAGTCTGCACCCCCTTTCAAAATTTTCACCTTTTGTTGACTTGTAGCCTCGAATTAAATTGCATTAAACCTGACCTTTTCCACCTTTATTTACACATAGTAACCCACAACTTACAAGTGAAAAACAAATTCTACAGATTTCAGAAAATTAATTAAAAACAAAAGTAGACTATCTTGGTTGGATAAGTGTTCACCCCCCGCCCTGATAATACAATTGTAAATGAGCTCAGGTGTAACCAATCACCTTCAAAATCACACAGCAAGTTCATTGGCGTCCACCTGTGTTAAATTGCCATGATTCTGATTATTTCAGAATAAAATCAGCTGTTCTTGTAGGTTTCCTCTGCTGGGTAGTCCATTTCACAGTAAAAACTCAGCCATGAGCAGCAAGGAGCTTTCAAAAGACCTCCGGGATAAAGTTGTAGAAAAGCACAGAGCAGGGGATGAGGATAAAAATATTACAAAGGCCTTGAATATCCCTTGAAGCACAGTCAAAGCAATAATCAAGAAGTGGAAGGTGTATGGTACCACCAACACCCTGGTGAGATAAGGCTGTGCCTCCAAACTGGATGACCAAGCAAGGAGGAGACTGGTCAGAGAGGCCACCAAGAGGCCAATGGCAACTTTGAGAGAGCTACATGCCTTTATGGCAAAGACTGGTCACTGTGTGCATTTGACAATAATATCCCAAGCACGCCACAAGTGTGGCCTGCACGGTCGGGTGGCAATAAGGAAGCCATTACTCAAAAAAAGCCCACCGTAAGTCCCTTTTGAGACATGCAAAACACCATTCTGGAGATTCTGAAGCCACGTAGCAAAACATTTTGTGGTCTGACGAAACCACGATGGAACTTTTTGGCCGAAATGCAGAACGTTAAGTTTTTAAACAGATAAGCACTGCAAAAAACAAAAAGAGTGCCCACTTGGACCAAGAAAGCACAGAGTATCAAAAATACAAGTGAGAGAATAATAATAGTAAAAGAACTAGAAGGGCACTCGGTAGAGCACCCAACTGTGCCACGTAATGCCTGATCCACGAGAACATATCGGGCCCAATGCATCTTTGAGATATCGTGCTATAAATCGTTTTTGACCCC
Source organism: Eptatretus burgeri (assembly GCF_056783735.1). NCBI lineage: Eukaryota > Metazoa > Chordata > Myxini > Myxiniformes > Myxinidae > Eptatretus > Eptatretus burgeri. The sequence goes on along the minus strand of NC_140961.1, from coordinate 100,546,500 downwards.
ATCTCTCGATGGTGAAGAATCACTTTCAGAATTAAATAATTCTCGTATCCGGATCCAAATTTGGATCTTCACCAAAATCTAATTAATACGTCCTTGCAACACACCCAATCTGCCCACAAAATTTCATCGGGATCCGTCCACAACTTTTTTGAGATATCTTCCTATATATCAGTTTAACCCTGTCTCTCAATGGTGAAGAATCACTTTAAAAATTATCAGATCCAGATCTTCACCAGAATTGAATCTATTCTTTCTTGTGACACACCCGACCTGTCCAACAGGTTTCGTCCGCATCTGTCCACAACTTTTTGATATATTGTTAAATATCTAATTTTGGCCCGATCTCTCAATGGTGAAGTCGCTTTAAAATTCTAGTCTTCAGACCCGGATCTGGATCTTCACTAAAATCGAATCAGTTCGTCTTTGTCACACACCGAACCTGTCCACCAAGTTTCAGCCGGACACATCCACAACTTTTAGAGATATCCTGCACACAGACAAACAAGCAGTCATAGACTGGTACTTACGAAATCGTCAACTTGACCTCTGACCTTGTCCAATAAAAGCTGTCTCTTGAGAAGGTAGCGACACAACCAGAAGTTTCAACGATGATTCTGTATCACACCATCAAAAATCGAATGTTTTGGATGTTTGACCTCACTGTGACCTTGACCTTTGACCGATTTTGACCAAAATCTAATCAGCATTAGCCATCAGCCTCCTGAATCACGTGGTGTAATTTGACATTGGTCGCTTCTTCCGTTCTCGAGTTATCGTGCCCACAAACAAACAAACAAACAAACGGAAGGCATCAATATACTTACGAAATCTTTAGATTTCGTAAGTAACAAACCAGAAGGCGGCGATGGGTCGCCGAGCATGGAAACTATAAGATGTAGAGCAAAATTGATGTCATATAGCGGATAGGGAATCACCTTCAGATTATGCATATCAAATCTAATCCAGTTCCATCGACTGATAACGACTCGGTATCCATTTTAATGAAAAGTACCGAAAATGCGGTTTGAAAATGGAAATCCCAAAAGTTCGAGGGGGTGCTGTGGGTGAACAAAGATCTAAATTGAAAATCTGGCTCGATCGTTTGTAAAATGTATTCCAGACGATTAGTGTGAATTTTCATGACCATCCGACCATAACCCGAGGTGGAGTAGCATTTGGCGCTAAGGCACCTCCAGCTCTTGCATATTAACGATTTTTGCACTAATTGACCTTTAACCCCTGACCTAACCGAAATCGGTCAATATGTCTTGAAGCAAAGTTGTAGTACTCATTGAGTACCATGAACCTGCAAAGTTTCATTCGTATCTATGCACTCACCTGGTCGCTAGGGGGCCTTCAATTTTCGCGCATACCCTAATTGTAGGGGGCGCTGCGGGTAAAGTATTCCATATATCACAAAAACCGGAATATATTTGATAGAGCATCACCTGTAGATCATTCGTGCCAAATTTCACAACCCTACGTGGGATAATGGCTTTCGAAATTGATTTCGCGTGAACGGTACCGATTTTGAAGGTTTTTTGGTTGTTGCTAGGGAACCAAAGCATCCCCAGCAACCATCACAATTTCCAAAGCACTAGGTCATAAGATGTAACTCCCACCCGAGCTTGGTCAAAATCCGCCCACATTTACTACCAATTATGCTGATGCCAAACGAACAAACAAACAAACAAATAGAATTACTGACAATAAGGGTCACCAATTTCGGCGACCCAACAAAAAGAGGTGAAAACATAACCTCCTTCACCTTCGGTGGCCGAGGTAAAAACAAGGTGATAGAATCGTACATCCGAAACAACCTTATCATAAGTGTACTGTATTTTACTTTTCGATATGTGTGTGCTTTAGAGCAGAAAGCCTTGATCCCGGATGTTGTTGGGTGACTTACAGTGGCATCTGGTAAACTGTTCCACACTGGTATTACTGTGGGCATGTAGATGCAGTCATACTGAACAAGTGACCAGTGACCTCTCTGCGTCTTGCCAGTAAGACACTGTACAGCACAGTTTCCAAAGGAGGCACTTGTTCTGGAGAACCTTGATGGAATCCATGATGGAGGTAACATGGTCTTCAGAAGTGCTGGAACTTCTTCTGTGTGCAGTCTGTACATCAGACCCAGACCTGCTACAGTTCTCCTGTGTGGTCGGGGATCGATATTCAATTCATGTGGAGGGGCCTTGACGATACGTACAGCACGACGTTGCACATCATCCAGCTTTTTAAGATACATGGCACTTGCAGACATCCATACGAGGGAAGCATATTCCATTGTGCTCTGGACATGGGCTTTGTACATTTGGGCTCAGCCAAGTGGATTCAAGTATGGAGCAAAACTGCAAAAGACACACTCTGTCCAGTTCTAACGGCAATGGAATTCCCAAGCTCCGGTAGACCCCGACTCCAAGTATGTCAAGCTCGTGTACATGCTGCAAGGGCTTGCCACCCATGAAGAACTCTGGAGTATGCTCACTTGGTAGTTGTCTACTGAGAGACATAACCTTGCATCACCTTGCATTTCTTGCCATCATGTTTGGCGCAAACACAACACAACGCATCACCCAAAGAACACCATCCCTACTGAGAAGTATGGTGGTGGCACCATCATGTTATAGGGATGTTTTTCATCAGCAGGAGCTGGGGAACTTGTCAGGATAGAAGGGAAAATGGATGGAGCAAAATACAGAAAAATCCTCGAGGAAAACTTGCTGCCCTCTGCAAGAAAGCTGAAATTGGGACGGAAGTTCACCTTTCAGCATGACAATGACCCGAAGCACAGCCAAAGCTACACATAAATGTCCTTGAGTGGCCCAGTCAGAGCCCTCCCTGACCTAAATATAATCGAAAATCTGTGCATGACGAACTTTGCTGTCCATCAACACTCCCATGCAGCTTGACTGAGCTTGAACAGTTTTTTTTACAGAAGAATTGGCAAATATTGCCCAATCAATGTGTGCAAAGTTGGTAGAGACCTATCTCAACAGACTCACAGCTGTAATTGCTGTCAAAGGTGCTTCCACCAAGTTTTAACTCAGGGGGGTGGCACACTTACCAAGCTTTGTGTTTTTTCAGTTTTGTGTTTTTAATTTATTTGCTGAAATTTGTAGAATTAGTTTTTCATTTGGACGTCGTGGGTTATGATCTGTAAATAAAGGTGGGAAAAGTCTGATTGAATGCAATTTAATTCCAGGCTACAAGGCAACAAAAGGTGAAAATTTTGAAAGCGGGTGTAGACTTTCTATAGGTACTGTGTATGTGCCAGTAAATGTATGAATATTGCTTGCCTTTCCTTTCCTGGATTGTCCTGCCATTTTCCCCATTTTAATTCCTGAACTACCATCTCTCCTGCTCAATTGCTTGTGTGGAATATATTTATGAAAGGGAGTGTCTTTACCTCTTTTGCTCAGGGTTGGTGTAAGATTGTGCTCCTGGGGCAATTCACTCAAGTGATTAATTGGTGTGATGGATAGGGTGCAGCACGTAAAACCGGTTCGCTTGGCCAATTTATAGATGTTACACAGTTGCACGCACAGTTCCCCATCCATCCATCCATTTGGACCACACTCTGTGCAGAGCGTTTGTGCTGCCTAAGCAGTCTCCTTTGCTATTGTGCACAATCCTGGACGTGTCGCCACTCCGACACAGTATACCAGCATGCTGGCACTCATTTTGCCGACCTCGGAAGGATGACAGGTCGAGTTAACCCCACCTGGTATTAATTCAACAGCTGAGCGGGATTTGAACTCAGGACCCGAGGATCCCAAGCCCGCTACCCGAACCACAAAGCCAACATACAGTTTCCCATCTGTTTCATTAATCTCACAGGTACAGTAAACCAACCCTGGGCACGGAGACCCAGCTGGAAGTGTGTTGTATACAGCGTCCGGTCTTTTGATAGACATGCCGTGCTTTCGGGGTTATCCGACCTGCTCCCGTAACAATATTTAAACGAAGCAAAATGAACCAATGGACCGGACAATGGGAAAAGGGGCTGAAACATCTTTGCCACCAGTGAAAGATATTTTATGGAAAAGATAGTGGATCACTTCAGCGACTCCTGTGGCCGAGAAATTCAATATTCAGTGCTGTTTGGCGTATTTATGTGGACTATGTTCAAAGAAAATACTTGAGTCCAACCATTGTCTTTGATGGCTATGATGCAGGCCCAACCACAAAGGGTGTTACACATCGGAGGTATCCAGGAGGTGTTGTTGGTGTGAAGGTTAACTTTGTTGAACATCTGCCAATCAAGTCCAAGAAGGAACAATTCCTGGCTAACAGCACCAATAAACAGAGATCAATCAACATGTTCAGCAGGAAACTTCAAGACAATGGTTGCAAGACTATTCATGCAGAAGGTGATGCAGACCTCTTTATTGCCCAGACAGCAGTCGACGGTGTTTAAATGTACAATCACCGTCATTGAAGAAGTCGCGGATCTCCTTTCCGTCTGCTTTCATGCTAAGTTAACATATTTTGGTCTTTCCCAAATTAGAAGGAAAGACTCGTACCAGAAAGTGAAAAATTTGGACTATCCCCCAAACTACAAAAATCTTTGTGTCCAGACGTGTGCTTCCTTCTGCCATTCATTCACACAACATCATGCCTGTTTGGGATTGGGAGAGGTTATCAGGAAAGTAAAAAGTGATTTTCATTTCAAAACTAGAACGGGCACTCAGTAGAGCGCATACCTTCGCCAACGCTACATCCCCCCCCCCCCCCCAGAAACCGTTCATTGTGAGGGTATTTAATCCCATACCACATCTGCCATCTCATATGTGTTATGATGGCTTAAAAACCTTAAATTTCCTGCTGTTTGACACTGATTCACGTACATTGTACAATTTCTGTATGAACTCCTTGACCTTTTTGGGTGTCAGTGTCAAGTCAATCTGATGACAACTGGTCACGTTATAAGATATTATTTTCTGGCATTTTAGGGGCATTAAGCACACATGAGTTTCTGTTTTTCTAAATAAGTTATTTATTGTGAACAAACGTTCATTGTACAAAAATGACGATTTTGACCTTTTCATGACCTTGACCTTTCTACTCTTAATTTTGAAATTGGTATTAGAGTGTGGGGAAAAGAACAGTCAACATTTTGGTGTTGGTTTCATGCAAATCGGATAAGAATTGACCGTGTTATGACTAAAACCAAACATTTTGCAATGTCGTGACCCCCCCTGACCTTTGACTCCCACTCGCTAATAAGGGTTATTACGTCATTGTGTCATGTCACATATCACAAGATGGGGCATTGAATTCTGAACATTTTGGCATTAGTTTCATGCAAATTGGATACAAATTGACCGCGCTATGGTAAAAAGATGATTTTGACCTTTTCATGACCTTGACCTTTGACCCGATCGGTCCCAAAATCTAATCAAATGGTCCTCGGATAATAACCAATCATCCCACCAAATTTGCTGCGATTCAGTTCAAAACTTTTGGAGTTATGCGAATACCAAACAAACAAACACACATATTCACAAATAAATAAATACACAGCGATCAAAACATAACTTTCGCAACAAAGTTTGCGAAGGTAAACAGACAAGTTTTCTGATGTAGAGAAGTGTCTATGGCATGTCAGCTGGTGAGAAGGCTCTCACCTGTTTTTACCCTACGTACAATGGAATGCTTGTTGATGGCTTCGATGTCATGCATTCTGGAAGGTTCTGTGAGAAGGTGTCGTCAACAAGTTCTACTTTTGTACAGATACACACACTCCGTCCAACAGCAGCCGCAGCACGCTGTCACAGTACCGGTGTGTATCTTCAGGTTCAACAGTGCATGGGGAAATCTTGCGACATGGATCCAGAAGACTGGGGACTGTACAAATTCAGGGTAAGCTTGAACCTCAAACAACAGATCTATCACCAGCTCCAGATGCTCTTCTTGGAGTGATGTGGTGTAACTGTAAATCAGATTGTGAAAAAGGTGTACCTGTAGGAGACATGGACTGGAATGTTCTATTCCCTGCGGAGACTGTAGCGGTGTTCGCGGTGCAAATTTGGCTCATCTTCCATGTGACAATGTTGGTGATGAACTCTGACATATCATATGTGAGGAGCAAGAAGAATGTTTTGGTATTTTTCTGCAATTTGTGGATAACAAGGTGAACTTTAGTGTTTACAAGTGCCAGCTGATGAAAATAAATTGTTCTTACTGATAATATAACTTTTTTTTTGTTAGAAATGATTAGTTTTAGTATCGTGCTTATCACTGGAAGTGGCGATTCATCTTTCACCTTCGTTTATCCAAGCAAAATAGACTGGCGAGCAGAGCGTCTGAACAAGAATGAATTAACTGCTTTAAAATTGTATTCCACAATACGTCTCTCATTCGTATTACACGACAAATGTACATAAATGTCCTTTAACATCTCATGAAATACAAAGTTTATTCAAGTTTGAATTCGTGACTCACTGAAGGACCCCATCTTTACTTATAAATGTCAGTGTGTGTGTGTGTGTGTCAGTGTGTCTCTTTCGTGACTCCAAAACCATGAAGCCGAGCAGCCTGAAACTTTGCATGAATGTTAAGGAAACTCCAAGGGAGTGAGTGCTTGAGTGATTAACGAGTGGTTGGGTTAAATAAAACACCCCTTTTGAAGATAATTAACATACTTATTTAATCATTCTCAGCCGGCTTGCTCTCGACGGGGTCTTAAGGCGCATGCGTCCTCTGTAACCTCGTTCTTCCTCGCTGGGGCCTCAAATCGCCATTTTGTTCAGCCTGCTAAACAGCCTGTTCAGCCTGTTGGAACAGGCCGCAACGGTTTATTCACAATAAAGCACTCAAAATGTTTTTTTTCCACTTTCCTTACTCGTATGATCGAATGCCTCCTTTTCATCCCGATGAATCGCTGCATACATCACATTTGTAAGTGCTATAGTTTTCAAATTATGAGGTCGGAGCGATTTTATGCATTATATGATGCGATTTTAAACGATCGACTCTCACGGATTAATTAATGCATGTAATTGAAATATAATTTGAGTTTGGAGGATCGGATCACGTCGACTGAATATCTCGAAATCTGGAGTGAAATCTGAAAATGTGAAGAAATCTGCAATGTTTGGTTTTTTTTTTTTTTGCGGGTACGTGCCATTACCGATCAGCTTTCCAAGCCAGCTATTCCGAGTCGACCATTTCATTGGAGTGCTTGAGTCACTTGCCAAGCGCCCTCCACTACCACAATCGAGAGGGATGTACACTCGGCAGTTGCTTCAAGGTGGAGGTACGTGGTATATTTGGGGCCTCTCTGCCGTTGTGTGTCTATGCTTGGTTACGAACATTGTGGTGGCAAAGTTTCATCCCATATCTGATGATCGTGATGGGTGGTTGATGTTTTAACCTTTTAACCTCAGCAGCGTACGAGTGATCACTTTTTCCTTTGTCCTCGTGACTGTTTCTAAAGCAATTGGTTGTTTTATATCAATCGGTTATTCTTTATCAGGGTTATATGGTTTCACTTTGTGAGTTTCAAAGCAAAATGTGTTTGACTAGTGAGGTACCCATGTTATGCGTGGGAGGGCCTGCACAGTCAGTTCGTGAAGGACTTGCATAAAAATGGCGAAAGTACAAATGCTTCAATCTCTCTATATGTTCATGACAAACAGAATCATTCCAATCACAAATTCATACTCGACCATTTGAAAAACAAAATAGAATGTTAGAAACATTCGTGAAGTAAAGGAAAATAAATGTCATTCTTGCGTTTCGTCCGGATTGGGAACAGTTTCATACGGATCAAAACTCAAAATCACAATTTTGTTGAGGTATTTATGAAACCTCCCCCCACTCCTGAGGACACCAGTTGGGACCCCAACATTCCACACAGGGTATGGCGAGTCTGGCCATAAAACTGAGGGAGTAGTTCGGGGACAGACGGACGGACAAATTCTGGTCAGATCAGGTATGGGAGCATGTGCCAGAGCAGCGTGTCGCTGCGTCTGCTTTCCGCCGGTACTCCAGGGGCCTCCGTCTGGCCATCCCCCAGGCAGATGCCTGGCCCATCCCAATCTCCTTGAGATGCCAATCAACCTGCTGCAACCACGAGGAACGTGGTCGGCCCATTGGCCTCCTCCACTCAGGAGGCTCCCTTGCTGAGCCACGTGTCCCTACAGCCGCAGCTGATGCTCATGGACTATGTAGGTAACAAATCTCATTTGAGTCTCTGCAACCGCTCGTTGGACACAAAGTCGGACCAGCAATTGCCAAGGATTCTCTGAAGAGACCTGGTACCAAAGGAATTCAGTCTCCGTCTGAAATTCTTGGTCAGAGTCCAAGTCTCGCATCCATAGAGCATTAACTGGAAGCACCAAGGACCTGAAGACTTGGACTTTCGTCCTCCCGCACAGGTATCGGCAGTGCCACACCCCATGATCCAGTGAATCCATGACTCCCCAGGCCTGACCCAGATGTCTATTGACCTCTGACTCACAACCAGCAGAGACATGAATATCACTGCCAAGGTAAGTGAATCTCTCCATGACTTCAACATGCTCACCACAAACTCTACCATTCAAACTCCTGCTTGATAAATATAGATATTTGATGTGCGTGCGTGCACGTTCTCATAAAGCATAACATATTCTCTCTTCTAACTTCCCTACTCCCACCCCACTCTGCCTTTGTCCCACCCTTGCTCCAGCCCCCTCCTGAAACGGTTCTCTCTCTCTCTCTCTCTCTCTCTCTCTCTCTCTCTCTCTCTCTCTCTCTTTCTCTCTTTCTCTCTTTCTCTCTTTCTCTCTTTCTCTCTTTCTCTCTTTCTCTCTTTCTCTCTTTCTCTCTTTCTCTCTTTCTCTCTTTCTCTCTTTCTCTCTTTCTCTCTTTCTCTCTTTCTCTCTTTCTCTCTTTCTCTCTTTCTCTCTTTCTCTCTTTCTCTCTTTCTCTCTTTCTCTCTTTCTCTCTTTCTCTCTTTCTCTCTTTCTCTCTTTCTCTCTTTCTCTCTTTCTCTCTTTCTCTCTTTCTCTCTTTCTCTCTTTCTCTCTTTCTCTCTTTCTCTCTTCTCTCTCTCTCTCTCTCTCTCTCTCTCTCTCTCTCTCTCTCTTCTCTCTCTCTCTCTTTCTCTCTTCACTCTCTCTTCTCTCTTTCTCTCTTCTCTCTTTCTCTCTTTCTCTCTTTCTCTCTTTCTCTCTTTCTCTCTTTCTCTCTTTCTCTCTTTCTCTCTTTCTCTCTTTCTCTCTTTCTCTCTTTCTCTCTTTCTCTCTTTCTCTCTTTTCTCTCTTTCTCTCTTTCTCTCTTTCTCTCTTTCTCTCTTTCTCTCTTTCTCTCTTTCTCTCTTTCTCTCTTTCTCTCTTTCTCTCTTTCTCTCTTTCTCTCTTTCTCTCTTTCTCTCTTTCTCTCTTTCTCTCTTTCTCTCTTTCTCTCTCTCTCTTTCTCTCTTTCTCTCTTTCTCTCTTTCTCTCTTCTCTCTCTTTCTCTCTTTCTCTCTTTCTCTCTTTCTCTCTTTCTCTCTTTCTCTCTTTCTCTCTTTCTCTCTTTCTCTCTTTCTCTCTTTCTCTCTTCTCTCTTTCTCTCTTTCTCTCTTTCTCTCTCTTTCTCTCTTTCTCTCTTTCTCTCTTTCTCTCTTTCTCTCTTTCTCTCTTTCTCTCTTTCTCTCTTTCTCTCTTTCTCTCTTTCTCTCTTTCTATATATATATATATAATATATAACTCTTTTCTATATATACTTCTAACATATATATATATAACATATATATATATATATAACATATAAATATGTATATATATATAATATATATATATATGTTTATAACATATAACATATATATATATATATATATATATATATAACATATATATATAACATATAACATATAACATATATATATAACATATATATATATATATATATATAACATATATATATATATATAACATATATATATAATATATATATATATATATATATATATATATATATATATATATAACATATATATATATATATATATATATATATATATATATAACATATAACATATATATAACATATATATATATATATATATATAACATATAACATATATATATATATATATAACATATATATATAACATATATATATATATATATATAACATATATATATATATATAACATATAACATATAACATATAACATATATATATAACATATATATATATATATATATATATATATATATATATATATATAACATATATATATAACATATATATATACATATAACATATAACATATATATATATATATATATATATATATAACATATATATATATATACATATATAACATATAACATATAACTTATATATATATATATATAACATATATATATATATATATATATATATATATATATAACATATAATATATATATATAACATATAACATATAACATATATATATATATATATAACATATATATATATATATAACATATATATATATATATATATATATATATATATATAACATATATATAACGTAATAATATATAAATATATATAATATATATATATATATATAACATATGTATATTTATAATATATAACATATATATATATAACATATATATATAACATATAACATATGTTTATATAAATAATAACATATATATATATATATAACATATAAATATATAATAATATATATGTTTTGTAAATAATAAAAATATGTTTATATATAAATATAATATATATATATGTTTAATATATAATATATAATATATAATAATATAAATATAATATATAATGTTTATATATGTGTATATAATATGTATATATAATATATATGTATGTAAATAATAAATATGTTTAATAAATAATAAATATGTTATGTTTTAATAAATAATAAATAATAATATTTAATAAATATAAATATGTATAAATATAAATAAATAATAAATATGTTTGTAATATAATAAATATGTTTATAAATATGTAAATATATAATATTAATAAATAATAAATATAAATATGTTTTAATAAATATATAATGTTTTAATAAATATAAATATGTTTTAATAAATAATAAATAATATGTTTGTAAATATATAAATAATAAATAATAAATATGTTGTAATAATAAATATGTTTAATAAATAATAAATATGTGTTTATAATATGTTTAATAATAAATAAATATGTTTAATATAAATATAATAATAAATATGTTTTGTAAATAATATTAAATATGTTTATATATGTAAATAAATAATAATAATAATATATAAATATATAAATAATAATAATAATATGTTTAATAAATAATAAATATGTTTAATAAATAATGTAAATAATAAATATAAATAATATTTAATAAATAATAAATATGTTTAATAATAAATATGTAAATAATAAATATATATATGTTTTAAATAATAAATATGTTATAAATAATATGTTTTATAATAAATAATAAATAATAAAATAATATAAATAATGTAAATAATAAATAATGTTTAATAAATAATAAATAATAATAATATGTTTAATAAATATGTAAATAATAAATAATATAAATAATAAATAAATAATATATGTAAATAATAAATAATAAATAATATTTTAATAAATAATAAATATAAATGTATGTTTATAATAAATATGTTTAATAATAATAATAAATGTTTTTAATAAATAATAAATAATAAATATGTTGTAATAATAAATAATAAATAATGTTTAATAAATAATAAATAATAAATGTTTAATAAATAATAAATAATAAATATGTTTGTAAATAATAAATATGTTTAATAAATAATAAATATAAATAATATTTTAATAAATAATAAATATGTTTAATAAATAATAAATAATAAATATGTTTAATAATAATATAAATATGTTTAATAAATAATAAATAATAAATAATAAATATGTAATAATATGTAATATGTTTTATGTATAATATAATAATAAATATGTTTATGTAAATAATAAATATAAATATAAATAATATTTAATAAATAAATATAAATAATATTTTAATAAATAAATATAAATATGTTTAATAAATAATAATAAATAATAAATAATATAAATATATAATAAATATGTTTTTAATAAATAATGTAAAATATGTTTAATAAATAATAAATATAAATATGTTTTAATAAATAATAAATAATATGTTTAATAAATAATGTAAATAATATGTAATAAATATAATATATGTGTAAATAATATAATAAATAATATATTTAATAATAATATGTTAATAATAATATGTAAATATTTAATAATATAATATATGTTTAATAAATAATAAATATAAATAATAAATATGTTTAATAAATAATAAATAATATGTAAATATGTAAATAATAAATATAATAATATTTAATATAATAAATAATGTTTAAATAATAAATATGTTTAATGTTTAATAAATAATAAAATAAATAATATTTTAATAAATATAAATATGTTTAATAAATAATAATATGTTTAATAAATATAAATATGTTAATAAATATGTTTTAATAAATAATAATATGTTTAATAAATAAATAAATATGTGTTTTAATAAATAATAAATATGTTTAATAAATAATAAATAATAATAAATAATAAATAATAATGTTTAATAAATAATAAATATGTTTTAATATTTAATAAATAATAAATATGTTTAATAAATATAAATATGTTTAAATAATAAATAAATAATAAATATGTTAATAAATAATAAATATGTAAATAATATGTATTATGTAAATAATAAATAATATGTTTAATAATAATAAATATGTAAATAATAAATAATAAATAATAAATAATAAATATGTTAATAATAATATGTAAATATGTAATAAATAATAAATAATAAATATGTAAATAATAATAATAAATATAATAAATATGAAATATGTTATAAATATAATAATAAATAATAAATAATAAATAATATGTTTAATAATAATGTTTATGTAAATATGTAATATAATAATGTTTAAATAATAAATATGTTTAAATGTAAATAATAAATAATAAATATGTTAATAAATAAATAATAAATATGTTTGTAAATAATAAATAATAAATAATATGTTTAATAAATGTAAATATATTTTAATAAATATGTAAATAAATAATATGTTTAATAAATAATAAATATGTTTAATAATATAATAAATATGTAAATAATAATAAATAATAAATAATGTTTAATAAATAATAAATATAAATATGTTTAATAAATAATAAATATGTTGTAATAATAAATAATAATAAATAATAAATATGTTGTAATAAATAATAAATATGTTTAATGTTTAATAAATAATAAATAATGTTTAATAAATAATAAATGTTTTAATAAATAATAAATAATAAATGTTTAATAAATGTAAATATGTTTAATAAATAATAAATATGTTTAATAAAATAATAAATATGTTTAATAAATAATAAATAAATATGTTTTAATAAATAATAAATATGTTTAATAAATAATAAATATGTTTAATAAATATAATAATAAATATGTTTTTAAATAATAAATAATATATTTAATAAATATATAATATGTAATAATATGTAAATAATAAATAATGTAAATATAATAAATAATATTTAATAAATAATAAATATAATGTTTAATAAATAATAAATATAATATGTAATATAATATAATATATGTAATAAATAATAATATAATATATGTTTAATAAATAATGTAAATATGTTTTAATAATATAATAATGTTTTAATAAATAATAAATAATAAATGTTTAATAAATAATAAATATGTTTGTAAATAATAAATATATAAAATATGTTAATATGTAATAAAATAAATATGTTTAATAAATATGTAAATAATATGTTTAATAATAAAATATGTAAATAATAATATATATGTTATGTAAATAATATGTTTAATAAATAATAAATATGTTTAATAAATAAATAAATAATAAATAAATAATAAATATGTTTTATGTGTGTAAATAATAAATAATAAATAATAAATAATAAATAATAATATGTAAATAATAATAAATAATAATAATAATATGTTAATAATAAATATGTTTATATAAATATGTTTAATAAATAATAAATATGTTTTAATAATAATAAAATATGTTTAATAAATATAAATAATATTTAATAAATAATAAATATGTTTAATAAATAATAAATATGTTTAATAAATATAAATATGTTTAATAAATAATAAATATATATGTTTAATAAATAATAAATAATATTTAATATAAATAATAAATAATGTTTAATATAAATAATAATAAATATGTAATAATATAATAATAAATATGTAAAATATAAATAATATAAATAATAAATAATAAATAATAAATATGTTTTAATAAATAATAAATATGTTTAATAAATAATAAATAATATTTTAATAAATAATAAATAATATAATATGTTTAATAAATAATAAATATGTTTAATAAATAATAAATATGTTTTAATAAATAATAAATATGTTTTAATAATAAAATATATATGTAATAAATATGTTTAATGTAATAATAATAAATAATATGTTTATAAATATGTAATAATAATATTAATGTTTGTAAATAATGTAAATAATAAATGTTTAATAAATATGTAATATAAATATAATAAATATGTTATAAATATATGTTTAATAAATGTAAATAATGTTTATAAATAATAAATAATAAATATAAATAAAATAAATATGTTTAATAATAATAAATAATAATAAATATAAATATGTTTAATAAATAATAAATATGTTTAATAAATATGTTTAATAAATAATAAATAATAAATATGTTTAATAAATAATAAATAATGTTTTAATAAATAATAATATGTTATAAAATAAATAATAAATATGTTTATAAATAATAAATATGTTTAATATAAATATAAATATGTTTAATAAATAATATATGTAATAATATATGTTTAATAAATATAAATAATATGTTTATAAATAATAAATAATATTTTAATAAATATAAATAATATATGTATAAATAATAAATAAATAATATGTTTTATAAATAATAAATAATATAATATGTAATAATAAATATGTTTAATAATAATAAATAATAAATATATGTTTTAATAATATAATATAAATATGTTAATAATGTATAAATAATGTTAATAAATATATAAATAAATAATAAATAATAAATAATAAATGTAAATATATTTAATAAATAATAAATAATATGTTTAATAATAATAATAAATAATAAATATGTTTTAATGTTTGTAAATAATAAAATATATATAATATGTTTAATAAATAATATATAATAAATAAATAATAAATATGTTTTATAAATAATAAATATAAATATGTTTAATAAATAATAATATAATATATTTAATAAATAATAAATATGTAAATATATAATATGTTATGTAAATATATATGTTTATAAATAAATATGTTGTAAATATATAATAATATAATAAATATGTATATATAATAATAATAATATAATATTTTATAAATAATAATATGTTTATATATAATATATATATATGTATAATAATGTAATATATGTATAATATGTAATAATAAATATATATGTATATATATATATAATATATATATATAATAAATAATAAATATGTTATATATAATATATATATATATTTAAATATAATATATATATATATGTAATATAATAATATATATATGTATTAAATATATATATGTAATATATAAATATATATATTAATATATATGTAAATATATAATATGTTTATATATATAAATAATATATTAATATATATATATATGTATATATATATATATATATATATTTAATATAATATATATATATATGTTTAATATATATATATGTAAATATATATATATTAATAATAATATGTATGTAATAATATATATAATAATATATATATATATATATATGTTTAATATATGTTTAAATATGTAATATATATATGTTGTATATATAATATATATATATGTGTTATAAATATATATATGTAATAATAATATATAAATATATATATAATAATAAATATATGTTTAAATAATATATGTAAATATGTATAAATAATATATATGTAATAATATATATATAAATAATAAATATATATAATATATATAATAAATATATGTGTTGTAAATATATAATATAAATATATATAATAATATATATATGTAATAATAAATATAAATAATATAATAAATATGTTTAAATAATAATATGTAAATAATAAATATGTTTGTAAATAATAAATAATAAATATGTTTAATATAAATATAAATATGTTTGTAAATAATAAATAATAAATATATGTAAATAATATGTTTAATAAATAATAAATATGTTTATATAAATATGTTGTATAATATAATATATGTTATAAATAATAAATATGTTTTGTATAAATAATAAATATAAATAATAATATGTTTATAAATAATAATATGTTTAATAAATATAAATATGTTTTAATATAATAAATATAAATAATATGTATAATATAATAAATAATATATATTTTAATAAATAATAAATAATAAATATGTTTATAAATATATATATGTTATAATATGTAAATAATATAAATATATATAAATAATAAATAATAATAAATATGTTTTAATAATAAATAAATAATAAATATGTAATATATATGTAAATAATAATAATGTAAATAATAAATATGTATATGTAATAAATATAATATAATGTAAATAATAAATAATATGTTTAATAATAAATAATAAATATGTTTAATAATAAATAATAAATATGTTTAATAAATATAAATAATAAATAATAAATAATATAATAAATAAATATGTTTATATAAATATAATAAATATGTTTAATAAATAATAAATAAATAATAAATAATAATATAATAATAAATAATAAATAAATATGTTTAATAAATAATAAATATGTAAATATGTAAATAATAAATAATAAATATTTAATAAATAATAAATAATAATAATAAATATAAATAATGTTATATAAATATAAATATGTTTAATAAATATAAATAATGTTAATAAATAATGTAAATATATGTAAATATTAATAAATAATATGTAATATAAATATAAATATGTTTGTAATATATAATATGTTTAATAAATAATAAATAATGTTTAATAATATAAATAATAAATATGTGTAAATAATAAATAATAAATAATGTTTAATAAATAATAAATAATAAATATAAATAATAAATAATGTTTAATAAATATGTAAATAATAAATATATTGTAAATAATAAATATGTTTAATAAATATAAATATGTTGTAAATATAAATAATAAATAAATAATAAATAATGTAAATATGTTTAATAAAATAATAATATAAATGTTTAATAAATATAAATAATATGTAATAATAAATAATAAATATATAATAAATAATAAATATGTTTAATAAATATAAATATGTAATATGTTTAATAAATAATAAATATATGTAATATAAATATAAATATGTTTAATAAATAATAAATAATAAATATGTTTAATAAATAATAAATATGTTTTAATAAATAAATATGTTTAATGTTTAATAAATAATAAATATGTTTAATAAATATAAAATGTAAATAATAAATAATAAATATGTTTAATAAATAATAATAAATATGTTTAATAAATAATAAATAATAAATAATAAATAAATATAATATGTTTAATGTAAATAAATATGTTTAATAAATAATAAATAATAATAAATAATAAATAATATTTTGTAAATATAATAAATAATAAATATGTTTAATAAATAAATAATAAATATGTTTAATAATAATAATAAAATAATAAATGTAAATATGTTTAATGTTTTAATAAATAATAAATAATATGTTTAATAAATAATAAATGTTAATAAATAATAATATGTTTTAATAAATAATAAATAATAAATATGTTTAATAAATAATAAATAATAAATATAAATAATAAATGTAAATAATGTTTAATAAATAATAAATATGTAATATGTTTAATAAATAATAAATATGTTTAATGTTTAATAAATATGTTATGTTTTAATAAATGTAAATATTTTATAAATAATAAATATATGTTTAATAAATAATAAATATGTTTAATAATAATATAATGTAAATAATATGTTATATAAATGTTTGTAAATAATAAATAAATATATATTTAATAAATATGTAAATATGTTTATAAATAATAAATATGTTTTAATAAATAATATATAATATGTTTAAATATATAATATGTTTAATAAATAATAAATATGTAAATAATAATAATATGTTTAATAAATATGTATGTTTAATAAATAATATGTTTAATATAATATGTTTATGTATAAATATGTAATATTTAATAATAATAAATATGTTTAATAAATAATAATATGTTTAATATGTTTAATAAATAATAAATAAATATATGTGTTTATGTATAAATAATAATATGTTTAATAAATATGTTTTGTAAATATAATAATATGTTTATGTATATGTTTAATAATATAATATTTAATATTAATAAATAATAAATATGTTTAATAAATAATAATATGTTTTAATAAATAAATATGTTTTAATAAATAATAAATATAATATGTTTAATAAATAATAAATATGTTTAATAAATAATAATATGTTTAATAATATAATAATATGTATATAAATAAATATGTTTATATGTAAATAATATGTAATAAATATATATATGTAAATAATATATATATGTAAATATATATGTTTAATAAATAAATAAATATGTTTAATATAATATATATAATAAATATGTAAATAATATAATAATAATAATAAATATGTTTAATAAATAATAAATAATAATATGTTGTAAATAATAAATATGTAATATATGTAATAAATATAATAATAAATATATATGTATATAAATAATAAATAATATTTTAATAAATATAAATATATATTGTAAATAAATAATAAATATGTTTAATAAATAAATATATGTTTTAATAAATGTAAATAATGTTTAATAAATAATAAATATGTAAATAATAATATAATAAATATATGTTAATAAATAATAAATATAAATAATGTTTAATAAATAATAAATATGTTTAATAAATATAAATATAAATGTAAATATGTTTAATAAATAATAAATATGTTTAATAATATAAATATGTTTTAATGTAAATAATGTTTAATAAATAAATAATAAATATGTTTATAAATAAATATAATATGTTTAATAAATAATAAATAATAAATATGTTTAATAAATATAATAATAATAATATGTTTAATAATAATATATGTAATAATATATATATGTAATAAATAATAAATATGTTTAATAAATAATAATATGTTTTTAAATATAAATAATATATATATATATATATGTTTAATAAATAATAAATAATATGTATATATGTAAATAATAATATGTATAAATATAATAATATATAAATAATAAATATGTTTAAATAATAAATATGTGTAAATAATAAATAAATAATAAATATGTTTTAATGTTTTAATAAATATAATAAATATGTTTTAATAAATATAAATAAATATGTTTAATAAATAATAAATAATATAAATATGTTTAATAATATATAAATATAAATATAAATAATAAATATAATAAATAATAAATAATAAATATATGTAAATAATAAATAATAAATATGTTTAATATTTAATAAATATAAATATATTTTAATAAATAATAAATAATATTTTAATAAATAATAAATAATGTTTTAATAAATAATAAATATGTTTAATAAATAATAAATAATAAATATGTTTAATAAATAATAAATATGTTTAATGTAATAATAAATAATAAATATGTTTAATAAATAATAAATATGTTTTAATAAATAATAAATAATATTTAATAAATATGTAAATAATATTTAATAAATATAAATATGTTTAATAAATAATAAATAATATTGTAAATAATAAATATGTTTAATAAATAATAAATATGTTTAATAAATATAATAAATATGTTTAAATAAT
Source organism: Eptatretus burgeri (assembly GCF_056783735.1). Classification (NCBI taxonomy): domain Eukaryota; kingdom Metazoa; phylum Chordata; class Myxini; order Myxiniformes; family Myxinidae; genus Eptatretus; species Eptatretus burgeri. The sequence goes on along the minus strand of NC_140961.1, from coordinate 100,526,478 downwards.
AAATAATAAATAATAAATATGTTTAAATATGTAATAATATGTAAATAATATATGTTTAATAAATAATATAATATGTTAAATAATAATAAATATATAAATAATAATGTAAATATATATGTTTAATAAATAATAAATATAAATATGTAATAAATATATTTAATAAATAATAAATATATGTTTAATAATAATATAATATGTAAATATGTTTAATAAATAATAATATATATTTAATAAATATAAATAATAAATATGTTTAATAATAATATAAATATGTAAATATGTTTAATAAATAATAAATATATAATGTATAATAAATAATAAATATAATATGTTAATAAATAATAATATATGTTAATAAATAATAATATAAATATGTTTAAATAAATAATAAATAATGTTTAATAAATAATAAATAATAAATATGTTTAATAAATAATAATAAATAATATGTATGTAAATAATAAATATGTTTAAATAATAAATGTAATAAATATAAATATGTGTAAATAATAAATAATAAATATGTTTGTAAATATAATAATAATATGTAATAAATAATAAATAAATATGTTTAATAAATAATAAATAATAAATAATATGTAATAATAAATAATAAATGTAAATAATAATAATAAATAATAAATATAAATATATGTTAATAAATAATAAATAATATGTAAATATAAATATGTTTAATGTAAATATATAAATATAATATGTTTTAATAAATAATAAATAATGTTTAATATAATAAATAATAAATATGTTTGTAAATAATAAATATAAATATGTTTTAATAAATAATAAATAAATATGTTTTAATAAATAATAAATAATAAATATGTTTAATAAATAATAAATAAATATGTTTAATATGTTAATAAATAATAAATAATGTTTTAATAAATAATAAATAATGTTTTAATAAATAATAAATAATGTTTAATAAATATAAATAATGTTTTAATAAATAATAAATATGTTTTAAATAATAAATAATAAATATAATAAATAATAATAAATAATAAATAATAAATATGTTAAATAATATGTAAATATAAATAATAATAAATATGTAAATAATAAATATAATAATATTTAATAAATATAAATATGTTTTAATAAATAAATAATATGTTTTAATAAATAATAATATAATAATAATATTTAATAAATATAAATAATGTAATAAATAATAAATATGTAAATAATATATAAATATGTATAATATAATATAATAAATATATTTTAATAAATAATAATATAATGTAAATATGTAAATATAAATATGTAATATGTTAATAAATAATAAATATATTAATAAATATAAATATAATATATTTGTAAATAATAAATAATATGTAAATAATAAATATAAATATGTAAATAATAAATATAATAATAAATAATAATAATAATATATAATAATAATATAATATGTAAATAATATAATAAATAATATATAATAAATATAATGTAATATGTTTAATAATAATATATGTTGTAAATAATAAATAATATATAATAATAATAATATATAAATATGTAAATATAATATATATAAATAATGTTTAATAATAAATATAATATGTAAATAATATTTAATAATAATATGTTTAATAATAATAATAAATATATAATATGTGTTTAATAATATGTATGTAAATATATAAATAATAAATATGTTGTAAATAATAAATATATATGTTTAATAATATAATAAATAATAAATATGTTTAATAAATAATAATATATAAATATATGTAAATATGTAAATAATAATAAATAATAAATATGTAAATATAATAAATATGTTTAAATATAAATAATATGTAATAATAATATAATAAATAATAAATAATAAATAATAAATAATAAATAAATATAATAAATAATAAATAATATATATAAATAATAAATATGTTTAATAAATAAATAATGTTTAATAAATAATAAATATAAATAATATAAATAAATAATAAATAATAAATATGTAAATAAATAATAATAATAAATATGTATAATAATAAATAAATAATAAATATGTTATAAATATAAATAATAAATAATATGTTATGTAAATATGTAAATATAATATGTAATATATATAAATATATGTTTAATAAATAAATAATGTTTAATAAATAATAAATAATAAATATTTTAATAATAAATATAAAATATGTTTAATAAATAATAAATATGTTTAATAAATATAAATAATATTTTAATAAATAATAAATAATAAATATGTATAAATAATAAATAATAAATATGTAAATATATAAATAATAAATAATAAATATGTTTAATAAATAATAAATAATAAATATGTTTAATAAATAATAAATAAATAATATGTTTAATAAATAATAAATAATATAAATAATAAATATGTTTAATAAATAATAAATATGTAATAATAATAATAAATATGTAATATAATAATAATAAATAATAAATAATAAATATAAATAATAAATGTTTAATAAATATAAATAATAAATAATAAATAATATAAATAATAAATAATAAATATGTAAATAATAAATATGTTTTAATGTTTAATAAATAATAAATAATATTTAATAAATAATAAATAATAAATATAAATAATAAATATGTTTAATAAATAATAAATATAATAAATATATTTAATAATAAATAAATAAATATAAATATGTTGTAAATAAATAATATGTTTAATAAATAATAAATAATATGTTTAATAAATAATAAATAATGTTTAATAATAATAAATATGTTTAATAAATAATAAATAATGTTTAAATAATAAATAAATAAATAAATATGTTTTGTAAATATAATAAATATGTTTAATAAATAATAAATATGTTTTAATAAATAAATAAATGTAATAAATAATAAATAATATTTTAATAAATAATAAATATGTTTAATATAAATATGTTTAATAAATAATAAATATGTTTAATAATAAAATAATAAATAATGTTTAATATAAATAATAAATATGTTTAATAAATAAATATAAATATGTTTAATAAATAATAAATAATAAATATGTTTAATAAATAATAAATATGTTTAATATTTTAATAAATAATAAATAATATTTTAATGTTTTAATAAATAATAAATAATAAATAATAAATAATATGTTTTGTAAATAATAAATATGTTTTAAATGTAATAAATAATATGTTTAATAAATAATAAATATGTTTTAATAAATAATAAATATAAATAAATAATGTTTAATGTTTAATAAATAATAAATGTTTTAATAAATAATAAATATGTAAATAATAAATATAAATAATAAATAAATAATAATATGTTTTAAATGTAAATATAAATAATAAATAATATGTTAATAAATAATAAATAATAAATAATGTTTAATAAATAATAAATATAATAAATATGTTAATAAATAATAAATATATAAATATGTTTAATAAATAATAAATATAAATAAATAATAAATATGTAATATGTAAATAATAAATAAATAATAAATATGTTTAATAAATAATAAATATGTTTAATATAAATAATAAATAATAAATATGTAAATAATAATAAATAATAAATATATGTAAATAAATATAAATAATATGTAAATGTAAATAATAAATAATATAAAATAAATAATAAATATATATGTAAATAATAAATAATAAATAATATGTTTAATAAATAATAAATATAAATAATATGTTTTAATATAAATAATAAATATGTTATAAATGTTTAATAATGTTTTAATAAATAATAATAAATATGTTTTAAATGTAAAATATGTAAATATGTTTAAATAATAAATAATAAATAAATATAATATAAATATAAATATGTTAATAAATAATAATAATAAATAATAAATATGTAAATAATAATAAATAATATGTAATATGTAATAAATATGTAAATATAAATAATAAATAATAATAAATAATAAATATGTTAATAAATATAAATATAAATATGTAATAATAAATATGTAAATAATAAATAATAAATATAAATATATGTAAATAATAAATATAAATATAATATGTAATAAATAATAAATATGTTTAAAATAATAAATATATAATAAATAATAAATATAATAAATAATAAATATGTATGTTTAATAAATATATAATAAATAAATAATAAATAATAAATATGTTTAATAAATAATAAATATAAATATGTTTTAATAAATAATAAATAATAAATAATGTTTAATAAATAATATAAATAATAAATAATAAATATGTTAATGTTTAATAAATATGTTTATGTTTAATAAAATATGTAATAATGTTGTAAATAATAATAATATGTTTAATAAATAATAAATAATATATGTAAATAATAAAATAATATATAATAAATAATATGTAAATATGTAAATAATAAATATGTTAATAAATAATAATATATAAATAAATATATAATAAATAATAAATAATATTTAATAAATAATAAATAATAAATATGTTTAATGTTTTAATAAATATATGTTTAATATTTTAATAAATATAAATATGTTTTGTAAATAATAAATAATAAATATGTTTAATAAATAATAAATAATAAATATTAATAATAAATAATAAATAATAAATATGTAAATATATAATATGTATATGTAATAAATATATAAAATAATAAATATGTAAATAATAAATATAATAATATAATATAAATAATAATAATAAATATATAATAAATATGTAAATAATAAATATGTTTAATAAATAATAAATATTAATAATATGTAAAATAATAAATAATAAATATAAATAATAATAAATAATAAATATGTTTAATAAATAATAAATATGTAAATATGTTAATATAAATAATAAATAATAAATATGTTTTAATAAATAATAAATAATAAATAATGTTTAATAAATAATAAATGTATAATATGTTTAATAAATAATAAATATGTTAATGTTTAATAAATAATAAATATGTAAATATGTTTAATAAATAAATAAATATAAATAATAAATATGTAATAATAATAAATAATAAATATGTAAATAATAAATAAATAATAAATAATAAATAATAAATATGTAAATATGTAATAAATAATAATATGTAATAATAAATAATAAAAATATAATAAATATATATAAATATAAATATGTAAATAATAAATAATAAATAATAATAAATAATAAATAAAATAATAAATAATAAATATAAATATGTAAATAATATGTAAATAATAATAAATAATAAATATATAAATAATAAATAATAAATAATAAATATGTTTAATAAATAATAAATAAATAATATGTTTAATAAATATAAATATGTTTAATAAATAATAAATAATAAATATGTTTAATAAATATAAATAATAAATAATATTTAATAAATATAATAATATAATAAATAAATATGTTTATGTTTAATAAATAATATTTAATGTTAAATAATAAATAATGTTTAATAAATAATAAATATAAATATATTTTAATAAATAATAAATATAAATATGTTAATAAATAATAAATAATAAATATGTTTATAAATAATAAATAATAAATAATATTTTAATATAAATAATAAATAATAAATATGTTAATAAATAATAAATAATAAATATGTTTAATATGTTTAATAAATAATAAATAATGTTTAAATAATAAATAATAAATAATGTTTTGTAAATAATAAATAATAAATAATGTTTTTAATAAATATAAATAATAAATACAAATAATAAATATGTTTAATAAATAATAAATAATAAATGTTTAATGTTTTAATAAATATGTTTAATAAATAATAAATAATGTTTTAATAAATAATATGTTTAATATTTAATAAATATAAAATGTTTAATAAATAATAAATATAAATGTTGTAAATAATAAATATGTGTTTAATAAATATAAATAAATATGTTTAATAAATAATATATAATAATAATATATGTAATAATAATAATATGTTATGTAATATATGTATAAATAATAATATGTAAATATATATAAATAATATAAATAATAAATATATAAATAATAAATAATATATGTAATATAATATGTTAAATATGTTTAATAATATAATAAATATGTATGTAAATAATAAATATAAATATGTATTAATATAAATAATATGTAATATAAATAATAAATATAAATAAATATGTTTAATAAATATAAATATGTTTAATAAATAATAAATAATAAATATGTTTATGTAAATAATAAATATAAATAATAAATGTTGTAAATATAATAATATGTTGTAAATATAAATATAAATAATATTTTAATAAATATAAATAATAAATATGTTTAATAAATAATAAATAATAAATGTTTAATAAATAATAAATAATAAATAATATTTTGTAAATAATAATATAAATATGTAAATATGTTTAATAAATATGTATAAATGTTTAATAAATAATGTAATAAATATGTTTAATAAATAATAAATAATGTAAATAATAAATATAAATATATGTGTTAAATATAATAAATAATAAATATAAAATATGTTTAATAAATAATAAATATGTAAATATATAATAAATAATAAATAATAAATAATAAATATGTTTAATAAATATAAATAAATGTTTTAATAAATAATAAATATAAATATGTATATATGTAAATATAATAAATATGTAATATAATAAATAAATATGTAAATAATAAATATGTTTAATAAATGTAATAAATATGTTTATGTTTAATAAATAATAAATAATGTTTAATAAATATAAATATAAATAATGTTTAATAAATAATAAATATGTAATAATATGTAAATAATATAATATATATATAATAATAATAAATATATAAATAATAAATATATATAATAATATTTAATAAATATAAATAATAATATATATGTATAATAATATGTTTATGTAAATAATAATATATATGTAAATATATAATAAAATATATATATAAATATGTTTAATAAATAATAAATAATAAATATGTTTTAATAAATATAAATATAATATGTTTAATAAATATAAATAATAAATATGTTTAATAAATATAATAAATATAAATAATAAATATGTTTATAATAAATAATAATAATAAATAATATGTAATATAATAAATATGTAAATATGTTGTAAATATAATAAATATGTTTAATAATAAATATAAAATAATATTTAATAAATATAATAATATGTAATATAAATATATAAATAATAAATATGTTTTAATAAATGTAAATATGTTTAATAAATAATAAATATGTTTAATAATAATATGTTTATAAAAAATAATAAATATATAAATATGTATAAATATAATATGTAAATATGTTTAATATATAATATATAAATAATAAATATGTTTAATAAATATAAATATATGTAAATAATAAATATATATATGTATAATATGTAATATATATAATATAATATGTTATAAATAATAAATATGTTTAATATTAAATATATGTTTATAATATAATATAATATATGTTAATAATATATGTTTAAATAATATATGTTATAATATATGTTTAATATATGTTGTAATAATAATATGTATAAATATGTTTAATATAATATGTTATGTAATATAATAATATGTAAATATGTTTATAATAATATGTATATGTTTAAATATATAAATATATATATAATATGTTTAAATAATAATATGTAATAATATATAATAAATATAAATATGTAAATATAATAATATGTAAATATAATATATAATATGTATAATATAATATATAATAATATATATAATAAATATGTAAATAAATATATAAATAATAAATATGTTTTGTAAATAATATAAATATGTTAATAAATAAATATAAATATGTTTTAATAATAAATATGTTTATAAATATAAATATGTTTGTAAATAATAAATATATTTTAATAAATAATAAATATGTTTATAAATAATATGTTGTAAATAATAAATATGTTTATATAAATAATAATATAATATTTTAATAAATAATAAATATGTTTTAAATAATAATATTTTAATAAATATGTTTAATAATATGTTTTTAATAAATAATATATGTTTGTAAATATATGTTTAATAAATAATAAATATGTAAATATGTTTAATAAATAATAAATATATGTTTAATAAATAATAAATAAATATGTTTATGAATAAATAATAAATATAAATAATATTTTAATAAATATAAATATATTTATAATAAATAATAAATAATAAATATAAATATGTTTTAAATAAATAATAAATATAAATATTTAATAATAAATAATAAATATGTTTATATGTTTTAATAAATAATAAATATGTTTATAAATATAAATAAATATGTTTAATAAATAATAAATAAATATGTTTAATATATAATAAATATGTTTAATAAATAATAAATAATATGTAAAATGTTAATAAATAAATATATAATAAATATGTTTTAATAAATAATAAATAATATTTAATAAATAATAAATATGTTGTAAATAATAAATATGTAAATATATGTTTAATAAATAATAAATATGTTTTATAAATATAAATAATAAATATGTTTAATAAATATAAATAATATTTAATATAAATATATTTTAATAATATATATGTTTAATAAATAATAAATATGTTTTTAATAAATATAAATAATAAATATGTTTGTAAATAATAAATATATAAATAATAATAATAATAAATAATAAATATGTTTAATAATAAATAATAAATAATGTTTAATAAATAATAAATAATGTTTAATAAATAATAAATAATAAATATATTTTAATAAAATATAAATATGTTTAATGTTTGTAAATAATAAATATAAATAATAATATGTTTAAAATATAAATATGTTTAATAATAATATAATAAATAATAATATGTTTAAAATAATAAATAATAAATAATAAATAATATTTTAATAAATAATAAATATGTTTAATAAATAAATATGTTGTAAATAATAAATATAATATGTTTAATAAATAATAAATATAAATAATATGTAAATAATAAATATATGTAAATATAATAAATATGTAAATAATAAATAATAAATATATAAATATAAATAATAAATATGTAAATAAATAATAAATATGTTTAATAAATATAAATATAAAATATATAAATAATAAATAATATGTTTTAATAAATAATAAATATGTTTAATAATAATAAATAATGTAAATAAATGTAAATAATAATAAATAATAAATATAAATAATAAATATGTTTTAATATAATAAATAATATTTAATATAATAAATAATAAATAATAAATATGTTTAATAAATAATAAAATGTTTAATAAATAATAAATATGTTTAATAAATAATAAATAATAAAATAATATATTTAATAAATAATAAATAATAAAATAATAAATAATAAATATGTTTAATAAATAAATAATAAATAATGTTTAATAAATAATAAATAATAAATAAATAATAAATATGTTTAATAAATAATAAATAATAATATGTAATAAATAAATAAATAATAAATAATAAATATAAATATGTTTAATAAATAATAAATATGTTTAATAAATAATAAATATAAATAATATGTTGTAAATAATAAATATGTTTAAATGTAAATAATAATAAATAATATAATAAATATGTTTTGTAAATAATAAATAATAATATGTTTTGTAAATAATAATAAATAATAAATATAAATAATAAATAATATTTAATAAATAATAAATAATAAATAATATTTAATAAATATAAATATGTTTAATAAAATAATAAATAATAAATAATAAATAATAAATATAAATAAATATGTTTAATAAATAATAAATAATAAAATATAAATAATAATAAATAATAAATATAAATATGTTTAATAAATAATAAATAATAAATAAATATAAATATGTTTAATAAATAATAAATAATATAAATAATAATATGTTTAATAAATAATAAATAAATAATGTTTTAATAATAATAATAAATGTTTAATAATAAATGTATAAATAATATTTTAATAATATATATAAATAATAAATATAATATAAATGTTTAATGTTTAATAAATATAAATATGTTTAATAAATAATAAATATGTAAATAAATATGTTTTATAAATATGTAAATATGTTTTAATAAATATATAAATATGTAAATAATAAATGTTTAATAAATAATAAATAATGTTTAATATTTAATAAATAATGTTTAATAAATGTAAATATGTTTAATAAATAATAAATATAATATTTAATAAATAATATGTAATATGTTAATGTAATAATAATAAATAATAAATATGTAATATGTAATAATGTTTTAATAATAATAATATGTAATAATGTAAATAATAATATGTTAATAATAATATATAATATATGTGTTTAATAAATATAATAATATATTTAAATATAATATGTAAATAATAATAATAATAAATATGTTTAATAAATAATATATGTAATATATGTTAATAAATAATAATATAAATAATAAATAATAATATGTTTAATAATATGTAAATAATAAATAAATAATAAATATGTTAATAAATATAATAATATATATATAAATATGTTTTAAAATATAATAATATGTTAATATAATATTTAAATAATGTATGTAAATATGTTTAATAAATATAAATATGTTTAATAAATAATAAATATGTTTGTAAATAATAAATAATAAATATGTTTTAATATAAAATATGTAAATATGTTTAATAAATAATAAATAATAAATATGTTTTGTAAATAATAAATATAAATAAATGTAAATAAATATGTTTAATAAATAATAATATGTAAAATATGTTTGTAAATAATAAATAATAAATATGTTGTAAATAAATAAATAATAAATATGTTTAATAAATAATAAATATGTAAATATGTTTTAATAAATATAAATAATAAATAATGTTTATGTTTAATAAAATAATAAATATGTAAATATGTAAATAAATAATAAATATATATGTAAATAATAAATATAAATAATAAATAATAAATAATATATGTAATAAATATGTAAATAATAAATAATAAATAATAATATATGTTTAAATAATAAATAATATAAATATGTTGTTTAATAAATATGTAAATATAATATAATAAATAATAAATATGTTTTAATAAATAATAAATATGTAATAATAATAAATAATAATATAATATGTTTGTAAATATAATAATAATATGTTTAAATATGTAATAATAAATAATAAATAATAATATGTTTAATAATAATAATATGTAATATAATAAATAATATAAATAATAATATTTATAATAATGTTTAAATAATGTTTAATAATGTTTTAAATAATATTTAATAATAATATTTAAATATGTTTAAATAATGTTTAAAATGTATGTTTAAATATGTTTTAAATAATATTTAAATAAATAATGTTTTAAATATGTAAATAATGTTTAAATAATAATGTTTAAATAAATAATGTTTAATAAATATAAATAATATGTTTAATAAATAATAATATAAATAATAAATATGTTTAATAAATAATAAATATGTTAATAAATAATAAATAATAAATATGTTTAATAAATAATAAATATGTTTAATAAATATTAATAAATAATAAATAATAAATATGTTTAATAAATAATAAATATGTTTAAATAAATATAAATGTAAATAATAAATATGTTTATAAATAATAAAAATATATGTTTAATAAATAATAAATATGTTTAATAAATAATAAATATAAATATGTTTAATGTTTATAAATATGTTTAATAAATAATAAATATGTTTTAATAAATAATAAATATGTTTAATAAATAATAAATAAATATGTTTAATAATAAATATGTTTTGTAAATATAAATAATAATAATAATAAATATGTTTTGTAAATAATAAATATGTTTAAAATAATAAATAATAAATATATGTTTTGTAAATAATAAATAATATAAATAATAATAAATATGTATATAAATAATAAATATGTTTAAAATAATAAATAATAAATATAAATAATAAATGTAAATAATAAATAATAAATAATAATAAATATATAATATATGTTAATAAATAATAATAAATAATAAATAATAAATATAAATAATAAATATGTAAATAATGTTTAATAAATAATAAATATAATATGTTTAATAAATAATAAATAATGTTTAATAAATAATAAATAATAAATATGTTTAATAAATAAATATAAATATGTTTATGTTTAATAAATAATAAATATGTTTAATAAATAATAAATAATAAATAATAAATAATAAATAATAAATATGTTTAATGTTTTGTAAATAATAAATATGTTTAATAAATAATAAATATGTTTAATAAATAATAATAATATGTTTAATAAATAATAAATATGTTTAATGTTGTAAATAATAAAAATATGTTTATGTTTAATAAATAATAAATATAATAAATAATAAATAATAAATATGTTTAATAAATAATAAATAATAAATATGTTTAATAAATAATAAATATGTTTAATAAATAATAAATAATATTTTAATAAATAATAAATATGTTTAATGTTTAATAAATAATAAATATGTTTAATGTTTAATAAATAATAAATATGTTTTAATGTTTAATAAATAATGTAAATATGTTTTAATAAATAATAAATATGTTTTAATAAATAATAAATGTTTAATAAATAATAAATATGTTTAATAAATAATAAATATGTTTATGTTTAATAAATATAAAATATGTTTAATAAAATAATATGTTTTAATAATAAATAATAAATAATGTTTAATAAATAATAAATAATAATATGTAAATAATAAATAATAAATAATAAATATAATAAATATGTTTAATAAATATAAATATGTTTTAATAAATAATAAATGTTTAATAAATAATAAATATGTTTAATAAATAATGTTTAATAAATAATAAATAATAAATATGTTTTAATAAATAATAAATAATAAATAAATAATAAATAATAAATGTTTTAATAAATAATAAATAATAAATATGTTTTAATAAATAAATAATAAATAATAAATAATAATATGTTTAATAAATAATAAATATGTTTAATGTTAATAAATAATAAATATGTTTAATAAATAATAAATATGTTATGTTAATAAATAATAAATATGTTTAATAAATAATAAATATATGTTTAATAAATAAATATGTTTAATAAATATAAATATAATAATAAATAAATATGTTTGTAAATAATAAATAATAAATATGTTTAATAAATAATAATATGTTAAATAAATATAATATGTTATAATAATATAAATATGTAAATATGTTTAATAAATAATAAATATGTTTTGTAAATATAAATAATAAATATGTTTGTAAATATAAATATGTTTTAATAAATAATAAATATATGTTTTAAAATAATGTATATAAATATGTTTTAATATGTAATATAATATATGTAATAAATAATATGTTATATAATATGTTTAATAAATAAATAATGTTTGTAAATATAAATAATATGTAAATAATATATGTAAATATGTAATATATGTAATAAATAATAAATATGTTTTAATAAATAATAAATAATAAATATGTTTAATAAATAATAAATAAATATGTTTTAATAAATAATAAATAATAAATATGTTAATAAAATAATAAATAATAAATATGTTTAATAAATAATAAATAATAAATAATAAATATGTTTTAAATAATAAATAATAAATATGTTTAATAAATAATAAATATAAATATGTTTTAATAAATAATAAATAATAAATAATAAATAATAAATATGTTTTAATAAATAAATAAATAAATAATAAATAATAAATATGTTTAATAAATAATAAATAAATATGTTTTAATAAATATAAATATGTTTAATAAATAATAAATAATGTTTAAATAATAAATAAAATAATATTTTAATAAATAATAAATAATAAATATGTTTAATAAATAATAAATATGTTTAATAAATAATAAATAATAAATAATAAAATAATATGTTTTAATAAATAATAAATAATAAATATGTTTTAATAATAAATAATAAATATGTTTAATAAATAATAAATATGTTTAATAAATAATAAATAATAAATATGTTTAATAAATAATAAATAAATAATAAATAAATAAATAAATAATAAATAATAAATAATAAATATGTTTAAAATAATAAATAATAAATAATGTTTTAATAAATAATAAATATAAATAATAAATAAATATGTTTAATAAATAATAAATAATAATATGTTTAATGTTTAATAAATAATAAATATGTTTAATAAATAATAAATAAATATGTTTAATAAATAATAAATATGTTTTAATAAATAATAAATAATATTTTAATAAATAATAAATATAAATATGAATAAATAATAAATAATAAATATGTTTTAATAAATAATAAATGTAAATATGTTTAATAAATAATAAATATGTTTAATAAATAATAAATATGTTTAATGTTTAATAAATAATAAATAATGTTTAATAAATAATAAATAATAAATATGTTGTAAATAATAAATAATATGTTTATGTTTAATAAATAAATATGTTAATAAATAATAAATATGTTTTAATAAATAATAATAATATTAATGTTTTAATAATAATAAATAATAATAAATAATAAATATAAATATATGTTTTAATAAATAATAAATATGTAAATAATAAATAATAAATATGTTTTAATAATATAATAAATATAAATATGTTTAATAAATAATAAATATAAATATGTTTAAATAATATAATATAAATATGTTTAATAAATAATAAATATGTAATAAATATAAATAATAAATATGTTTTAATGTTTAATAAATAAATAATATTTAATAAATAATAAATATAAATAATAAATAATAAATAAATATGTTTAATGTTTAATAAATAATAAATATGTTTAATAAATAATAAATATAATATATAATAATAATAATGTAATATAATAAATAATAAATATGTAAATATAAATAATAAATATATAAATATGTTTGTAAATAATAAATATGTTTAATAAATAATAATAAATATGTTGTAAATAATAAATAATAAATATGTTTAATAAATAATAAATAAATAATAAATAATAAATAATAAATAATAAATAATAATATGTTAATAAATAATATAAATATGTTTAATAAATAATAAATATGTTTTTAATGTTTAATAAATAATAAATATGTTTAATGTTTAAATAATAAATATGTTTATGTTTAATAAATAAATATGTTTAATAAATAATAAATATGTTGTAAATAATAAATATGTTTATGTTTAATAAATAATAAATATGTTTAATAAATAATAAATAATGTTGTTTAATAAATAATAAATAATAAATATGTTTAATAAATAATAAATAATAAATAATGTTTAAATATGTAAATAATAAATAATAAATAATAAATATGTTTAATAAATGTAAATATAAATGTTGTAAATAATAAATATGTTAATAAATAATAAATATGTTTAATAAATAATAAATGTGTTTTAATGTAAATAATAAATAATAAATATGTTTTAATAAATAATAAATAATAAATATGTTTTAATAAATAAATGTAAATATAAATAAATAATAAATATGTTTAATGTTTAATAAATAATAAATATGTTTAATAAATAATAAATATGTTTAATGTTTAATAAATAATAAATATGTTTAATAAATAATAAATAAATATGTTTAATAAATAATAAATATGTTGTAAATAATAAATATGTTTTTAAATAATATAAATATGTTTTAATAAATATAAATATGTTTAATAAATAATAAATAATGTTTAATAAATAATAAATATGTTTAATGTTTTAATAAATAATAAATAATAAATAAATAATATAAATAATATGTTTTAATAAATAATAAATAATAAATATGTTTAATAAATAATAAATATGTAATATAAATATAAATGTAAATATAAATAATAATAAATATGTATGTAAATATAATAAATATGTAAATAATAAATAAATAAATATAATATGTTTAATAATAAATAATAATAAATATGTATAAATATATAATATATAATATAATAAATAATAATAATAATATGTAAATAATAATAAATATAATATAAATAATAAATAATAATAAATAATATGTAAATATATATGTAAATAATAAATATAAATGTAATAATAATATAATAAATAATAATAAAATAATAATATATAAATAATATATGTTTAATAAATAATAAATAATAAATAATAAATAATAAATATGTTTAATAAATAATAAATAATAAATAAATAAATAATATGTTTAATAAATAATAAATATGTTTTAATAAATAATAAAATATGTTTAATAAATAATAAATAATAAAATATGTTTAATAAATAATAAATAATAAATAATGTTTAATAAATAATAAATAATAAATAATAATAATAAATATGTTTTGTAAAATAATAAATAATATGTTAATAAATAATAAATATGTTTTAATAAATAATAAATATGTTTAATAAATAATAAATAAATAATAATATGTTTAATAAATATAAATATGTTTAATAAATAATAATATGTTTAATAAATAATAAATATGTTTAATAAATAATAAATAATAAATAATAAATATGTTTTAATGTTTTAATAAATAAATAATAATATAAATAATAAATGTTTAATAAATAAATAATATGTTTTGTAAATAATAAATAATAAATATGTTTTAATAAATAATAAATATGTTTAATAAATAATAAATAATAAATAATAAATGTTTAATAAATATGTTAATAAATATAATATGTTTTAATAAATAATAATAATATGTTTAATAAATAATAAATATGTTTAATAAATAATAAATATGTTTAATAAATAATAAATATGTAAATAAATGTTTAATAAATATAAATAATGTTTTAATAAATAATAAATATGTTTAATAATAAATATGTTTAATAAATAATAAATAATATTTAATAAATAAATATGTTTAATAAATAATAAATAATAAATATGTTTTAATAAATAATAAATATAAATATGTTTAATAAATATAAATAATAAATATAAATAATAAATAATGTTTAAAATAATAAATAATAAATATGTTTAATAAATAATATAAATAATAAATAATAAATAATAATATGTAAATGTTTAATAAATAATAAATATGTATAAATAATAAATAATAAATATGTTTAATAAATAATAAATAATAAATATGTTTAATAAATAATAAATAATAAATGTAATAAATAAATATGTAAATAATATATAATATATAAATAATAAATATGTAAATAATAATAAATAAATAATAAATAATAAATAATAATATATATAATGTTTGTAAATAATAAATAATAAATATGTTTAATAAATAATGTAAATATAAATGTAATATTTAATAAATAATAAATAATAAATAATAAATATGTAAATATGTTTAAATAATAAATATAATATAAATATGTTTAATAAATAATAAATATATGTAATAATAATAAATAATAAATATGTTTAATAAATAATAAATATGTTTAATAAATAATAAATATGTTTAATAATATAAATATGTAAAATAATAAATATGTGTAAATAATATGTATAAATAATAAATATGTTTTAATAAATAATAATATGTTTTAATAAATAATAAATAATATGTAATATAAATAATAAATAATAATGTTTGTAAATAATAAATAATAAATAATGTTAATAATGTAATAAATGTAAATATGTTTAATAAATAATAAATATGTTTAATAAATGTAAATGAATATGTTTAATAAATAATAAATGTTTAAATAATAATATGTAAATGTGTAAATAATAAATAATAATATGTAATAAATAATAAATATGTAAATAATATGTTTAATAATAATGTAAATAATATGTTTAATAAATAATAAATATGTAAATAATAAATAATATGTTTTAATAAATAATAAATATGTTTATAAATATGTTTAATAAATAATAAATATGTTTATAAATAAATATGTAAATATGTAAATAAATAATAAATAAATATGTTTGTAAATAATAAATAAATAAATATGTAAATAATAATATGTTAATAAATAATAATATGTTTAATAAATAATAATAAATATGTTTTAATAAATAATGTAAATATAAATATGTAATAAATAATAAATATAAATATGTTTTAATAAATATAATATAATGTTTAATAAATAATAAATATAAATATGTTTAATAAATATGTTTAATAAATATGTTTTAATGTGTAAATAATAAATAATAATGTTTAATAAATAATAAATAATGTTTTAATAAATAATAAATATGTTTAATAATAATAAATAACAAGTAATAAATATGTAATAAATAATATAATAAATATAAATATGTAAATATGTAATAAATAATAAATAATGTTTAATAAATAATAAATAATAATAAATATAAATATGTTTAATAAATATGTAAATAAATATGTATATAATAAATAATAAATAATATTTTAATAAATAATAAATAATAAATATGTTTAATAAATATAAATATGTTTAATAAATAATGTTTAATAATAAATAATGTTTAAATAATAAATAATAAATAATAAATAATAAATAATAATATGTTTTAATAAATAATAAATAAATATGTTTTAATAAATAATAAATAAATATGTTTTTAAATAAATAATAAATATGTTTTAATAAATAATAAATAATAAATATGTTGTAAATAATAAATAATAATAAATAATAAATAATAATATGTTAAATAAATAATAAATATAAATATGTTTAATAATAATAAATAATAAATAATAAATATGTAAATAATAAATAATATGTTTAATAAATAATAAATAATAAATAATAAATAATAATAAATAATAAATAATAAATAATAAATAATAAATAATAAATAATAAATATGTTAATAAATAATAAATATAAATAATAAATAATAAATAATAAATAATATGTAAATAATAAATAATGTAAATATAATAAATAATAAATATGTTGTAAATAAATAAATAAATGTAAATATAATAAATAATAAATAAATAATAAATATGTAAATGTGTAAATAAATAATAAATAATAAATAATAAATATGTATATGTAAATAATAAATAATAAATATGTTTAATAATAATATATGTAAATATGTAATAATAAATAATAAATAATGTTTTAATATGTAAATATAAATAATATAAATATGTTAATAAATATGTAAATAATAAATATATAAATAATAAATAATAATAATATGTAATATATAATAAATATGTTTAATGTATAATAAATATAAATAATATGTTTAATAAATAATAAATAAATAATATATGTTTAATAAATAATAAATAATATGTAAATAAATAATAAATATGTTTAATAAAATAATAAATAATAAATAATAAATGTAAATAATAATGTTTAATAAATAATAATATAATATAATATGTAAATAATAAATAAATATGTAAAATAATAAATATGTAATAATAAATAATAAATAATAAATAATAATAAATAATAAATAATAAATATGTTTATGTAAATAAATGTAAATAAAAAATGTAATAAATAAATAATGTAAAATATAAATAATAAATAATAATAAATAATAAATAATAAATATGTAATAATAATATGTAATAATAATAAATATGTTGTAAATATAATAAATATGTTTAATATTTAATAAAATAATAAATAATATGTTTAATAAATAATAAATAAATATAAATAATGTTTTAATAAATATAAATAATAAATATGTTTGTAAATAATAAATAATAAATATGTTTAATAAATAATAAATATAAATAATATTTAATAAATAATAAATATGTTTAATGTAAATAATAAATATGTTTTAATAAATAATAAATAAATAATATGTTTTAATAAATAATAAATAATAAATAAATAATAAATATGTTTAATAAATAATAAATAATATGTAATAATAATAAATAAATAATAAATAATAAATAATAAATAATAAATATGTTAATAAATATAATAAATAATAAATATGTAAATAATAAATAAATATATAATAAATAATAAATATGTAAATATGTTTAATAAATATAATAATATAATAAATAATAATGTAATAAATATGTAAATAATAAATGTAAATAATAAATAATAAATAATAATAAATATGTTTTAATAATAAATAATAAATAATAAATAATAATATGTTTAATAAATAATAAATAATAAATATGTTTAATAAATAATAAATAATATGTTTAATAAATAATAAATATGTAATGTTTATAAATAATAAATAATAAATATGTATAAATAATAAATGTAAATATGTTTAAAATGTAAATAATAAATAATAAATATGTTTAATAAATAATAAATAATAAATGTTTAATAAATAATAAATATGTTTTAATGTTTAATAAATATAAATAATGTTTAATAAATAATAAATAATGTTTAATAAATAATATGTGTTTAATAAATAATAAATATGTTTAATGTAAATAATAAATAATAAATATGTTTAATAAATAATAAATATGTTTAATAAATAATAAATAATGTTTAATAAATAATATAAATATGTTTAATAAATAATAAATATGTTTTTAATAAATAATAAATATGTTTAATGTTTAAATAAAATGTTAATAAATAAATGTAAATGTAAATAATAAATAATAAATAAATGTCTATGTTTAAATAATAAATAAATAAATATGTTTGTAAATAATAAATAAATATGTTTTTTAATAAATAATAAATATGTTGTAAATAATAAATAATAAATATGTTAATATGTAATAATAATAAATATGTAAATAATATGTTTAATAAATAATAAATAATAAATGTGTAAATAATAAATAATAAATAATAAATAAATAATAAATAATAAATAATAAATATGTTTAATAAATAATAAATAATAAATAATGTTTAATAAATAATAAATAATAAATATGTTTAAATAATAAATAATAAATATGTTTAATAAATAATAAATATGTTTAATAAATAATAAATAATGTTTAATAAATATGTTTAAATATGTTTAATAAATAATAAATAATAAATATAAATAT
This sequence comes from Eptatretus burgeri, assembly GCF_056783735.1. Lineage (NCBI taxonomy): Eukaryota > Metazoa > Chordata > Myxini > Myxiniformes > Myxinidae > Eptatretus > Eptatretus burgeri. The sequence continues at coordinate 100,505,421 of NC_140961.1, read as the reverse complement.
AAATAAATATGTTTAATAAAATGTTTAATAAATAATAAATATGTTGTAAATATAATAATATGTTTAATAAATAAATATATGTAATATATAAATAATAAATGTTTAATAAATGTAAATAAATATGTTTAATAAAATGTAAATAAATATGTTTAATAAATAAATATGTAAATGTTTTAATAAATAATAAATAATAAATGTGTTTTAATAAATGTAAATAATGTTTAATAAATAATAAATGTTTAATAAATATGTAAATAATAAATATAAATAATAAATAATGTAATATTTAATAAATAATAAATAATAAATATGTTTAATAAATAAATAATAAATATGTTTTAATAAATAAATATGTTTAATGTAAATAATAAATATGTTTAATAAATAATAAATATATAAATATGTTTAATAAATAAATAAATATGTTTAATAAATAATAAATAATATGTTTAATAAATAATAAATAATAAATAATGTTTTTAATAAATAATAAATAATAAATATGTAAATAAATATATAAATATAAATAAATATAATAAATAATAAATATAAATAATAAATATGTTATAAATAATAAATATATAATAAATAATAAATAATAAATATGTAATATAATAAATAATAATAAATGTAATAAATAATAAATATTAAATATGTAAATAATATAAATAATAAATATGTTTAATAATAAATAATAAATAATAAATAATAATAAATAATAAATAATAAATATGTTAAATAATAAATAATAATGTTTAATAAATAAATATGTAATAAAAATGTAAATGTTTAATAAATAATAAATAATAAATATGTTAAATAAATAATAAATATGTTTAATATATAAATAATAATAATGTTTTAATAAATAATAAATATGTAAATATGTAATAAATAAATAATAAATATAAATAATAAATAATAAATAATAAATATGTTTTAATAAATAATAAATAATAAATGGAATAAATAATAAATAATATATGTAAATAATAATAAATATGTAAATGTTTAATAAATAATAAATAATAATGTAAATAATAATATGTTTAATAAATATGAAATGTAATATATGTTTAATAAATGTAAATAATAAATAATGTTGTAAATAAATGTTTAATAAAATAATAAATAATATGTTTAATATTTTAATAAATAATAAATAATGTTTAATAAATAAATAAATGTTTTAATAAATAATAAATGTTTTAATAAATAATGTTTAAATAATAAAATATGTTTAATAAATGTAAATATGTAATAAATAAATGTTTAATAAATAAATGTTTTAATAATAATAAATAATAAATATGTAAATAAATAATAAATATGTTAAATAATAAATAATAAATAAATATGTTTAATAAATGTTTAATAAATAATAAATATGTTTAATAAATAATAAATAATAAATAATAAATATATGTAATAAATATAAATAATAAATATGTTTAATGTTAATAAATAATAAATAATAAATATGTTTAATAAATAATAAATAATAAATATGTTTTTAATAAATAATAAATATAAATGTTTAATAAATAATAAATAATAAATATGTTAATAATAAATAATAAATAAATGAAATAAATATAAATAATAAATGTATGTTTAATAAATAATAAATATAATAAATATATAAATAATAAATAATAAATATAATAATGTTTAATAAATAATAAATAATAAATAATATTTAATAAATAATAAATAATAAATGTTTAATAATATAAATAATAATAATAAAATAATAATATGTTTAATAAATAATAAATAATAAATGTTTAATAAATATAAATAATAAATAATGGAATAAATAATAAATAATAAATATGTTTTAATAATATGTTAATAAATAATGTTTTGTAAATAATAAATGTTAAATAATGTTTAATAAATAATGTTAATAAAATAATAAATGTTTAATAAATAATAAATAATAAATGTTTTAATGTTTAATAAATAATAAATGTATGTTTTAATAAATATAATAATAATAAATATAAATGTAAATAATGTTTAATAAATAATGAAATAAATAATAAATATGATAAATGTTAAATAATAAATAATAAATATAAATATAATAAATATGTAAATATAAATGTAAATAAATAATGTTTAAAATAATAAATATATAAATAATAAATAATATGTTTAATAAATAATAAATGTTTAATAAATATGTGAATAAATAATAAATAATATGTTGTGTAAATGTAAATATGTTTAATAATATAAAATGTTTTAATAAATAATAAATAATGTTTAATAAATATAAATAATAAATATATGTCAAATAATGTTTAATAAATAAATAAATAAAATAATGTAATAAATAATAAATATGTTTTAATAAATAATAAATATATGTTTAATAAATAATAAATATGTTTAATAAATAATAAATAATAAATAATATGTTTAATAAATATAAATAATAAATATAATATAATAAATAATATAATAAATAAATATGTAAATATAAATAAATAATAAATAATAATAAATATGTTTTGTAAATAATAAATAATAAATAATAAATAATAAATATGTTTTAATAAATAATAAATAATAAATATGTTTAAATAATAAATAAATAATATAATAATATGTAAATAATAAATAATAAATATAAATAAATAAATAATATGTTTAATAAATAATAAATAATAAATATGTTATAAATAATAAATAATATGTTTGTAATAAATAATAAATATAAATATGTTAATAAATAATAAATATAATAAATAATAAATATGTTTAATAATAAATAATAAATATGTTTAATAAATAATAAATATAAATATGTTGTAAATATAAATAAAATGTTTAATAAATAATAAATAATAAATAATGTAAATATAAATAATAAATAATAAATATGTTTAATGTTTAATAAATGTAAATAATAAATATGTTTAATAAATAATAAATATGTCTTTGTAAATAATAAATAATAAATAATATGTTTAATAAATAATAAATAATGTTTAATAAATAATAAATAATAAATAAATATAATAAATGTAAATATGTTTAATAAATAATAAAATGTAAATATGTTTAATAAATAATAAATAATAAATATGTTTTAATAAATAATAAATGTTTGTAAATAATAAATGTAAATATGTTTAATAAATAATAAATGTCATGTTTTAATAATAATAAATGTAAATATGTTTAATAAATAATAAATGTGTTTAATAAATAATAATGTCTTAATAAATAATAAATGAAATAATGTTTAATAAATAATAAATATGTTTTAATAAATATGTTAAATAATAAATAATATTTTAATAAAATAAATGTTTATAAATGTAATAAATAATAAATAATAAATAATAATAAATAAATATGTTCTTCTCACTCTCACTCTCTTCTCACTCTCACTCTCACTCTCTTCTCACTCTCACTCTCTTCTCACTCTCACTCTCTTCTCACTCTCACTCTCACTCTCTTCTCTTCTCACTCTCACTCTCTTCTCACTCTCACTCTCACTCTCTTCTCACTCTCACTCTCACTCTCTTCTCACTCTCACTCTCTTCTCTTCTCACTCTCACTCTCTTCTCACTCTCACTCTCACTCTCTTCTCACTCTCACTCTCTTCTCACTCTCACTCTCTTCTCACTCTCACTCTCTTCTCACTCTCACTCTCTTCTCACTCTCACTCTCACTCTCTTCTCACTCTCACTCTCACTCTCACTCTCTTCTCACTCTCACTCTCTTCTCTTCTCACTCTCTTCTCACTCTCACTCTCTTCTCACTCTCTTCTCTTCTCACTCTCTTCTCTTCTCACTCTCTTCTCTTCTCACTCTCACTCTCTTCTCACTCTCACTCTCTTCTCACTCTCACTCTCTTCTCACTCTCACTCTCTTCTCACTCTCACTCTCTTCTCACTCTCACTCTCTTCTCACTCTCACTCTCTTCTCACTCTCACTCTCTTCTCACTCTCACTCTCTTCTCACTCTCACTCTCTTCTCACTCTCACTCTCACTCTCTCTCCCTCCTCGCTCTCTCTTTCCCTCCTTCTTGCCTCCCCAGCTTTCCTTTAATATCCCTGTCAGTGAAGTGATCGGTTGTATTTGCTCGTTTTGAGGATAACTTTCAAAATGTTCCACAAAGTCGATTTATGTACCTTTTTAGGATATTATTCAACAATATTTAAGCTATTCAAGTAACGTATTCATTGAAGTTAAAATAATTTATGTTGCAATTCGACATTTGGCCTTTTTTTACGGTAGATTGACATGATTATTAAAACGGAAACAGTTGAAAGCACTCTGAGGTGAAAGTATTCCATTTTATCCTTGAATAGGGGATGCTTTAAAAAATATATTGATCAAAGAAGAGGGGGAAACACTTATCAGGATATACATTATACAGTGTTTCATATATATTGTGTCCAGGGGATTTGACCACTACCTGGACGGATAGCCAAACAGTTCTCCCTTGGAGCCTACAGCCAAGGCTCTCGGAGATTAATGCGCGCATGCGGGGAAAACAGTTAAAGCGCTGCACCAGGTCCGCACCAATAGAAGGACACAATCAAATTAGATTAAATAATTAATTTAATGAACAGAAAACCAACAATTATAATGAAAATGAATCAGGACGTGAGGTAAACGCGATCTAAATCTAATTGAGGAACCTCCACACAGACTTAAATACAGACAAGGGGAAAATGAATCAAAGAAAAATCCCTCCTTTGTCCCGGCACTTCGCTGTGTGCCAGAGATGGTCTTGAGGGAGCTGTGAATCGAGGCGCTTCGTAGACACGCCCAGCAAAATGCCACTAAGCCACTTTCTCGCCACGGGAAGAATGTACGTCAGGCAATTTGTGAGCGGTAATTAACACCAAGGCTCAGAGACCGCCGTGCAGCTTCATTTCATGAGCGAATATCCCGACCATTCCTCTCTTGCACCCGGTCGGTTCACAACGATGGCCCACATGACGAGACTATTTCTAAGGCCCTGTGATGAGACCAGGAGGCACGGTCTCCTTCCCTCCTCAAAAAGGCACGCACTTCACGGCTTAGCCGAACCATCAACGGCCAACGGCCTGCTCTGTGCGCGAGCCAATTCACACAGCACGAACATGAGAATCGTGCAGCCTTTTTTTTGCTGAGAGCAAAAGCAAGATCCTCCGTGTCCTCTGACTAACGTCCTCTCTCGACCACGTGCGTCCCTTGGTTACTTCTCCGCCACCTTCCTATCTGATCTGCTCCTCCCTTGCCCTCTTCCTCTTTATTTGTCTCACGTCACACCCATCAAACCTCCGCCTATGGAGCATGGCCTGCTCTCACGAAACCCGGGAGGGCGGGGCCTCTGTCCTCTCAGCACGTTTTGCTTCTTTATTATCGTAGTTAGATTTATATATACATAGGGAAAAGTCACAGGGGGGCAATTACATACTGGGAAAGTTATCCTTGAACCCTACCTAATTAACACGGCACCACCTCCTCCCCCCCTCCCCCCCCCCGTGTGGTGACAAGTAACACAAGCTCACAGTCTCCCTAATTAATTACATCGAGATGTCTCCTACACGTACACGGACCAAACAACTCTATACGATCCTATCTTTATTATGAAATCCCTTCATCTACCCCACAAACATAACAATAAATGTATATATACGTATACCCATACATATATAATTTCAAGTGTTTGTGTTTGCACGTTATTCGTTCCTGACCAAACCGTAGCACCTACAGAACCCAGATTTTGGGTGTCGGAACTTCTGAATCTGGGCAAGGTTTGAAGCTACTCTATCTCTCTTCAGGTTACTCCCCCCCCCCAATCACCACCACAACCCCCTGCCCAATGAAATTCTCTATGTATGCACGGTTTTTTGTCGTTCTAAAATTCAAATAAAATTCACGGCTTGGCCAATCGCCATCAAATTTTGCAGGCGTGCTGAGGGAACCCCGGGTCAGGTCATGGGTACCACAAACATGTAGTTTTGTTTTGTTTGATGCAATGCAATATTTTCATCATGTGATGGTTAGCTGCAATGTTGTTTTTCAGCTGTGGAATGCCAGTCCTCAGGAACAGATTCTCCAGGTAAAGTCCTCTAATGTACATTCGTAACTATGGTTTGGCACTGGTCATCCTCTCTGTATTACTTCCAAGCACACAACACTTCTCCATTAGCTAAATTTTCCACAATGTACAGTATATGTTTAATCCACCACTTCGTATATACCTCCGCGTGTTTGTGCACGTACATATACAGAGCATGAGCAGGAATTAACTAACATTTGTGTGAAGGTGTGGAAATAACTTTAGATTCATTGATTTAATAGCAACTAATGATGGGTTTGTGTTTGATCAGCTTCACGATGACATGTATCCAAAAGAGCTGGAATTATTTTTAAAATTATTATTTTTTTTTTTTTTTGTAAAGGAAAATCAAACCCATTCTTCACTCTTTATTTTTTTATTTATTTTATTTTCCACATTTTTGGAATTACAAATTGATATCAATAATACAGTAATAAATTTTCCACCAAATGATTTGATAGATGAGATGCTTTTCCATTCCACGTTGTACGAAAGCCTTTTGTGGACAGCAATTTTCAGAAAAACTCCTCTATAGTACAATGCTGGTGAAAACATTACCTCGCGTAGTCTTGAGAAATATGGGCACGAGACGAAGATGGCAAATTTGATTGGTCGTGATGCCGTAATATTTTGTCCAAATACTGCTAAACGGAAGGATTTGAAAAGTGTCAAAAAGGCGATCTGTGTTTTCGTGTTCAAGTATATAATTAATTTGAAATAAACTATAGGATGGTAAAAATTTTAAATAAAAACATTCTGATGTTTACTGCCATTGTTGTAGTGCCTTTACATTCCCTTATTTAACATATTACGTTAGTTAATCATTCCTGTTGTATGTGTTCTTTATGACGTCCTTAAATCCAGTAAGTTTTCAGAACAGAAGTGTGTCGACAGTAGGGCGCAGAAATACATCGATATACTGGTTATATCGATGTTATTTTTCATATCGATATACCGTTATTGGAATTCTGAATATACCAGTATACCGAAAGAAATCGATATCAAAAAAGTAACCGGTATATCGGCAACAAATCAAAGAAAGGTGTTTACAATCTTTAAATACCATACATGATTTTAAAAGCTTTGATGCACTTGGCATCTCGGCTCAACATGGAACAGGAGCAGTGAAACGTATGACGTCTAGACGTACCGGGAAGTAAGTGCAGTATGTTTTAAATTTTTACCCTCAGCATCCTTCCACCTCCCAACCCCCACTTCACACCATCCCCTTCAAACCCCCCTGTTCATTCCACATCCGAAACAACCACCACCACCCCCAACACCACCATGTTACGAATAGTAATTACCCAATTAACTCGGTTGCCTCATTACAATGACCCGAATTAATTACCCTCAACTAATTACCTATCGGTTATATAATATACAATGGATCCCTTGGCGTGTGCAAATCATCATGGAATTAATTAAATTTATTTCTTTACTTCAATTATTTCCTGCAAAACTCCGCAAGAAAGCCCGGTCATTGGGTACATATACCGAGCTGTGATACAATGAACAAATTGAAGAAAGGTGTTCACAATCTTTATATACTGTACATGGACTGCATGATTTAGAAAGCTCTGATGGGCTCAGCTACACCTGGAACAGTGGAACGTATGACGTCAAGACGTATCAGGAAGTAAGTACACTACGTTTTAACTTTCAACCATTAGCATCCGAGCACCATACACGTAATTGCGCTTTTCTTTGTCCGCGTGGCTGCTTTTAAAGTAATTGCCAATTGGTTATTATTTTATATGAGTGGGATGTGCTTTAGAAATCCTGTGCCGATTCAGTGATCAGCGATATCGGAATGAAAGCAATACCGGTATGATTATACTGGTACAGCATGCCGTAATAGTCATACCAGCGTGGCAACGGCGATGGTAATCGGTACAGGTCGGAATCTAACACTGATCTCGCTTTGAAACAAAATCATTTATAGTAAAGTTGAAGTTTGAAGCAAAATAACCGTTCTCATATCATGGGGGGGGGGGGAGGGTGGTGACATATTTTCTCCAACTTGATTCCATCATGAATCACTCAGAACCGTACAGTTTAAAGTAATCTGACTATCCCTTATATTACGAATGCTGTGTTCTGTAGAATGGAGATATTTTGGAAAATGGAAATGAAAACGAGACTAAGATGGTCGAGGGTTATCCGCCGTAAAGTATTACAAAGCACTGACGTTTCAGGCTTTATTGTTACTTGTGACGTGGTGTTAAAAACCTGAGTTATTCTGCCTTGCTAATAAATCATTATTCTCCATAATACTGCACAACTTTTTGTGTGATGTTGTTGTTTTCGAAAAAACCTCCTTTGGAGATCAACATTTGAAAACGTATGGAACTGTAACGAACTTGAGGATCAACAGCTCAGTCCAAATGTAATATTCTTGGAACCTTCATGTCATTACTTGGATTTAGATTTTGTTAATAGAATAACAAATAATGGCATAAATGGTGGTGTGGTTTATTGGAAAAGCAGAAACTCATCAAGTGACACACAAGGATCATCCGAGCAGTTTCCTGTTGTCTGGTACCCATGTTCACTGTACTTCTCTCACTGAGCTTTTGTCTTTTAAAGCCTTCCAGAGAAAGCTGTAAGCAGTTGAGAGAGTGCCACACACAGTTGTGTTTTTCTCTCTCCCGAGTTCTCTCTGGCAATAAAAGTTCTCTGCCCCGAGGAGGTGTACTTGTGACACTTCCTGGTGGATCTTTTGGGATGGGTGGTGCTGGGGTTTCGTCCACCAGACGGCGGTCTCCTTGGGTTAACCTGAGGCGGTCCCTTTGGGTGGGTTCCTGGAATGTCCGATCCTGAAGAGAGGATGATCACCTGTCTGTTGTCTGAGCTCAAGCGTTTGAACATAGGTATTGCGGCACTCTCTGAGGTTCAGAGACCGGATAGTGGCGAGATCATGGCGGGTGGTTACACCCACTATTGGTCTGGTCACTGATGGTTACCATGCCCAAGGAGTTTCTGTAGCTGTGTCCAATAAGCTGACACCAATGATAATTGAGGTAACACCGTTCAACGAGCGTATTACGAGACGAAGGATTTGTCATTCCTTGTGTTTCCCTGGTCTTTGATTATGCTTCGACTGAGGCAAGCGATCTCACTGTGAAGGACGCATTATATGAAGCGTGAAGGACCCGTGAAGCATCTTTGCTCTCATACCAGCCTCGACAAGGTATACAAAAAAAAAACATGCCATGCTCAAGTCTGTAGTTGATCAGAGCCCCAAGCGAGATACTCTTCTAGTCTTGGGGGATTTCAATGCATCATCTGGATCTGATGGGGATGGGTATGAGTCATGTGTTGGTCCCCATGGGTCAGGAACTATGAACCTGATAAGCACCAAGTTCCTTGACGTCACAAGAAGTCATGGACTGAAGGTGGCTGGTTCATGGTTTCAGCACCCACAAGCTCATCGCTGGACTTGGTATTCCAACGCTGGTGGTGTGGCAAAGGAGATTGACCGGGTGCTCATTGATAGTCGATGGAGGATGCTCCAGAATTGCAGGGTCTCCCGGAGTGCTCAGTTCCTCAATACTGACCACAGGCTTGTTGTAACAACTCTGAAGTTGCAGCTTAAATCCAGGAGAATTGCAGCATCCCAGGCTCGGCTGGATATTGGCAATGTCAAGGATGAGAGGGTAGCTGAGGAGTTTGCAAACATGCTGAGTGGGGATTTGGGCAGTCTGGGTGTTGTGAGGAATCCTGAAGAGTTGTGGAGTGCCCTCAAGACCACCTTCCTTGATGTTTCCGGTGGATGTCGTGGAACCCACTAGAAGGCGAAGAATAATTTTGTCTCCCAAGGGATGCTGGATAGCATTGACCAGAGTCGCAGGGCCAGGTTGAATGGCAGAGCTGAGCTGTTCAGGGAGTTGAGGCCGAAAACTGTACTTGCACTCAGGGTGGACAAGGAGGCCCATGTTTTTTAGAAGAATGTATGAGGGGGTAGAGCATCACCTGGTGTCAAGTGATTCTCATCCTGCTCACAGGAGAATTAACGCATTGCGTTCCTCCAAGCCAGTCCCCTCGGTGTACTGCAGTTAGAGCGGAGGGTGGTGGGCTGTTGACAGAGGATTCCGAAGTGAATGCCCATTTTTCCTGTTACTTTCAGCGGCTATACTAGGCTGATCCACCAGCTGTTGAGTTGAGTGTCAGGGGTGTAACTATCCTTCGTGCTGACCCTCCAATCAACTGTGGTCCACCTTTGTTTGTGAAAACACTGGCTGAAATGGGGTTAAGCTCCTGGGATCTTTGGCATCCATGCTGAACTTCGCAAGGCTCGTGGAAATGCTGTACTCATTGCATGCATTTCTATGCTCTGCCTGTAACACAGGAATCATCCCAACTGACTGGAAGAGGGGCCTTGTTGTCCCTCTCTGGAAAGGGAAGGGTGATCGTCAGGACTGCAACAACTAACGAGGGGTGACGCTGCTCTCCGTGCTGGCCAAGGTCTTTGCTCGGATAATTCTTGATAGGGTTCGCCACCATCTGCTGAAGCACCAGCGTCCAGAGCAGTCAGGCTTTATACCAAAGAGGTCGATTGACCGAAACATCGCCCTTCGGGTCCTCACCAAACGCAGATTAGTTTTGGCAGGGGCTGCTTGCTGCCTATATTTATCTCTGCAATGCGTTTGATTCAGTGAATCGAGATGCCCTCTCGATTATTCTTGTCCTTGTGGGGTGCAACCAAAACTGATAAATCTGATGTCTGAACTCTACTCTGGTACTGAGAGTGCTGTGAGATGTGGTGGTACAATCTCTGACTTATTTCCAGTTGTTACTGGAGTTCATCAAGGGTGTGTACTGGCCCCCACACTTTTCACCGCTTGTATGGACTGGATTCTGGGGGGGATGTCGGAGAGATCGAGCTGCGTTGCATCGTTTGGGAATGTCAAGATCTCCTATCTTGATTTCGCAGATGATGCAGTCATCTTTGCGGAGACTCTGGATATCCTTTTGGGGGCCCTCTAGGTGCTGAATGAGGAGTTGGAGTGACTGGAATTACGGGTTTCCTGGGTCAAAACGAATATCCAGGCTTTCAATGACATTCTTGATGCTGCTATCTTGTCTGTACCCGTTTGGTGAGCATGTTGAGGTCGTGGAGAGATTCACTTACTCTGGCAGTGAAATCCACGTCTGCTGGCTGTGAGCAGAGGTCAATAGACGGCTGGATCGGCCTTGGGGATCACGGAGTCACTGGATCATGGGGCGTGGTGCTGTCTCTACCTGTGCAGGTGGAAGAAAGTCCGAGTGCTCAGGTCCTTGGTGCTTCCTGTCTTATTCTATGGATGTGAGACTTGGACTCTGACCAGGGATCTGAGTCTGAGACTTAATTCCTTTGGTACCAGGTCTCTTTGGAGAATCCTTGGCGATTGCTGGTCGGACTTTTTTGCTACTGAGAGAGACTCAAATGAGATTTGTTTCCTGTATAGTCCGTGAGCATCAGTTTCGGCTATATGGACATGTGGCTTGTGTTCCTTACATTGATCCTGCTCACTCGATTCTCTCAGTGAGGGAGCCTCATGAGTGGAGGAGGCCAATGGGCCGATTTAGTGCCTTGTCGTTGCAGTAGTTTGATCAGCATCTCAAGGAGATGGGGGATGGGCCAGGCATCTGCCTGTGGGATGGTCAGACGGAGGCTCCTGGAGTACCGGCGGAAAGTGGACGCAGTGACGCCCTGCTCCAGCGCATGCTCCCCATACCTGACCTGACCTGACCTTTTGGGGATGACCTTTTTTGGAAAATAGTTTTATATTTTATTTAAATGGCTTTCTGTAAACTTTTGTATACAGGTTGTTCCAAAAAGACCTGGATAACTTTGGTTGTTAATATATTTAGATCCACAAATTATATAATACTCTTTGGTTTATATGACACAGAAACTCATTGACACGAATTCTTGCTATGTTTAGCTCAGCATGTTTACGTCCACCAGTGTGCATGCAACTTTGATCCAAAAGTCAAGATCCTGCATCTTTGCCACCTTCATGTTGTGGACAACATCTTTGACAATCCTAAACAGGAAAAAAATATCAATGGGGGTTATGGCTGGTGATCGTGGGGTTAGGCGGCCAATCCAGCGTCCTGGGAATTTTTCATTTAAGATGGCTCAAACGACTAAGGCCCAATGAGGAGCACGTCCTGTTGAAAAGTGATATTGGGTTGCATGTCTTCAATCTTTGCGAAGGCAAATCCTTCCAACATGTTCATGTACGTTGTTGAGATCACTATCCTCCACAAAGACAAATGGACCTACCAGGTGGTCATGGAGAGTTGACCTTTGGACTGTCATGAATGTGTTTAATGACCAGGTGGTGCTTTTAGGAGTCCCAGATCTTGACATTGTGCCGGATGACCTTCCCCGATACATGAAAGCAAGCTTCGTCTGTGAACATGACCTTTGTCAATTAATCTTCGTCATCCTCTATGCGATTGAGCATTAACAAGGCAAATGTCTTGCGTTTGGGTCCGTTATTTGGTTGAGTTCCTGCAGAATCTGCACCTTATAGACATAAAGCTTCATATTTTTTGCAAAATTCTGTTTACAGTGGTGGTTGGTAGTCTCAGTTCTCTGGATGCACATCAAATTGTTTTTCTGGGACTTTGTTGAAATGATTCATGCACTCGTTCAATGTCAACTGGTCCTTTTCTGGTTCTGACAACTTCCAATCTCCTTAAACCCCTTGTACCACTCTCTGATACTTGTCCGCGATGGCGGATTCCTTCCACACCTTGTGCAGAAATTACTCCGAACTTGCGTGTCAGATCTCATCTCTGAACCATTTGACGCACTGAGCTTTCTTCTATGGAGTCCCCATTTTATTTTACGTTTAACCACCAAACCTGAAATTAAAGAAAACTTTTTGAGTTTTTGTATCATATAGAACAAAAGGTTCCATTATATCATTTGTGGTACAAAATATTTTAAGAGCCAAAATTGTCCAGGTCTTTTTGGAACACCTTGTACTTCAAGAACCGTGCGATGTCGATATAGAGCATGAGAAGGCGTAGCATGTGAGATGGTTGGGGTGAAGATTATGGCGATTGACGCCGAGTTGTACGGTGATCATTAAAGCCTCCATCTCCTAAAATGTGGCTCAACATCATCTTATTACAGTGTATTAGGGTGGTGTATATATATATATATATATATATATATATATATATATATATATATATATATATATATATATATATATATATATATATATATATGACTGCTTCAATTGCACTAAACTTCCGAATTTTTTTTTTCAATGATCTTTAAAATGATTATCTTTTTAGAATTGAAGTATTATACTTGAACACTACTCGAGGCATCGTGTTCTATGAACTCTCGTTTTTATTATTGCATTCATTAGTTTTGCAAGCTAACTTGCTGGTAGCATTTGTCTCTGATCTTTCTCAATTGAGCTGATCGTGCTCAACTCCTGACCGAATGGAATCCAACATTCTGCCTTTTTGTGTATTTTTCAGCTGGCTGTACTGCATCATGAGCACACATTTTCCAGCAAAATTTAATTACCTGCACCCAGCTTGAATTGGGTTATCATATTGCTCGATTTGGAATATTCCTAGTCTATTAACGTCATGGCAGTAGAAGAAGTTCCCGTGAATAGTGAGCCTCAAATTGGTGGGGATTCAACGATGCATATTATTATCATCTTGATACTCTTCTACAGAACTTTATCTGACAGGATTTTGTCGAGGAACCTCACTTATCTTTGAACTATCTTACCTGGGTTTGATTCTAAGCTGTTGTATTGGTGCTTCACATGCATGGTGTTCAATAACAAGTGTGCCATTCCTGGATGGACATCAAGGCAGTTGTTCTGCCATCTGCTAATGTTAGCTCATTCACGTTATACATCCCACAGTGCCTTTCACAAAGAGGAGGTGTTATCGCCAGCACCCTGAATAAGTTCGAAATTCTTTCCCAAATTGACTCGGGCCTGGTCAGCTGGTTCAGGAAGACTTGGATTAACTGCTCCCTGACGGTTGACTCCACAAGAAACAGAATAATTGAGGAAGTTAACGACTTAGCAGGAGGAGAAGAATCTTCAGCAGAACAATTTTGTTTTTGATGATGGGTGAAAATTTACAAATGTTAATTATTTTTAGATGCATATTCAACAAATATCATGATGTGTGTTTGCCTTTGCAGGATGATGGCTCAGTGAAGGATGGAAACATACACAAAACACCTATCATCCTCAAACCACCATCTGTACGTGAGCAAGGGGACACGAAATTTGGGTTTTTATTTCCCGGGTTCCTGCTTTCCAACCAACCTGGAAAAAAAACACAAGTGACATCCAGCGTATTGATTTATGCTTACCTCGTGCACACATGCATATACACACAGGCTTTCTCAGGCCAAGTTGTTGTGGTTGAAGCTTTTGCCAATAAATTGCTTCTAACGCCGATGTAGGCTAACTGATGCCACAGTTAGCAATGTAGCAGCTGACACCGTGTTGTGCATAAGCTTTGTCTTTAATGATTCCCCACACACAGAAATCACACGGTGACCGATCAGGCGATCTGGGTGGCCATTTGTTTGTTGCAGAACGACCAATCCATTTTGTAAATGTTTCGTTCAGAAATTCCCAGACTTGTAGCCCAAAGTGTGGTGGTACCCCATCTTATGCTGTCAAATCAAGTCACCAAAGAATGGCAGTTGCAACGGTTGCGGCAAGATGGTGCCCTGTAACATGGTTTAATAAGTGTCTGCTGTCAGGGTCCTGTAGAAGAATTCTCGAAGTCATCAGTACAATTAAAACATTTATTTATTAAACAGACAAAACACTTTATTATGTGCGCATAGGAGATTCCGAACAGACAAACTCATTCCAGATCTCTCAAATACAAATGGAGAATCTTAGTCTTTATATAGTTTTCAGTAAGACAGTTTTTTATCATCTCTGGCACTGGCGCCAGCTTGTCTGGTCTTGACATCTTCCAGGCGCAGCTTATCTTCGGGTCTCCATACAGCCCCAGCTTGACTTGGTTGAATGGTTGTAAAATATATTTCAAATCCAGACATGTTAATCCTTTATTAATACAAAAAAACGCACAGAATGCTAGAATGATGTCAAACGCCAACTCTAATGGTCATTAAAATCAAGTTTCCATCGTTTGTAGGTTAAAAGTCAGCCTGCTTGCCCCGTAACTGGGAAGATATATTATCTTGAAGCGACTCAAGCTTCGTGAAAACATCTGGACACCACCTTAAATCCACATTCCAACTTGTTTGTGTCTTTTATAAAAATTCCTTTAAGGCCCGGTCACACCTTGACATTTTAGCCAACGTATGCCGATTTTTGATTTTTTTTTTCTAAAACGCTGGCACACGTTGAATACGTTATTCACACGTTTCAAAACCCCAGCGTCAAAAAACAAAGGCGAGTGACAGCAATTTAAATCGTTCATTGTAAACAATGAAACTAGCTGAGTGGTACCGTTTAAAAGTCGTTGAGTGTAAAAAAAATCCAATTGTTGAGCGCAAGCGTCTACTTTCAATAGTGGAGATGCAGCCATTTAAATCGTTGAGTGGCAGCCTA
Source organism: Eptatretus burgeri (assembly GCF_056783735.1). Classification (NCBI taxonomy): domain Eukaryota; kingdom Metazoa; phylum Chordata; class Myxini; order Myxiniformes; family Myxinidae; genus Eptatretus; species Eptatretus burgeri. Next base: position 100,489,768 of record NC_140961.1, on the reverse strand, counting down.
TGAACCTACCCGTGGACACGCGGACGCAAGGACGATCCATCATAACCCACACCCTCCCCCTCACACTCACCTACCACTGCCAACATGAACAAACTACTACTAATACTAATACTAATACTAATACTGATGCTGACATGGACATCGACTCAAAAAGGACTCGAAAACACTGTTGGGTTCCCCTTTTATGAGCAGCATTTTTATATACCAATTCCCAAAACCGCTGGGAACACGTCTTTTTATGGCAGTTGTAAGCTAGAAACACATTCATTTTTTTTTTTTGTCGACCGGAAGACGTCATTGGAATACGTCTACATACGTCGATGTGTGTTGGGACTACGTAAAGAATTGGTTCAAAGCACGTCAAACATAAGTTAGAAATAAGTTTCGCGTAAAAAAGACATTACCGCGACGTGTTTCGACTTATGAGTAGCTTATAAGCAGCCTTTGTGGACGTGTCTAAGCGTCCACATATCGTGTGTAAAACTTATCCCCATCGCATGCGGAATGTGTGTCATACGCCGAGTACATCGTAAAATTTTGAACATGTTTAAAATTTCTTGACGTACTCTACTTACTACGACGTATGATAGCGTACTTTAGCGTTCTACTCACGTATACCAAACTTACTCATACCGTATTTGATGTGCCCCCAACGTTTTAGACACATTTTTCTTAGGTCGGCATACGCTGGCAAGATCGCCAAGGTGTGACCGCGATGTTGTCACTTCCATTTCTACGGCAGTTATGATTCGAATCGTTGTGTGTCAGGCTTTTAATAGGCTACGTCACGACATCGTCGGCGATGCGTGCAACGCGCTATGCCGAAGTTAGTCTATCGTTGGGCATAGGTTGTGTAGGCCAACAACAGGTTCAGCATTCGTTGGTATAAGTTATCTATAACACAACGAAACGTTCTGTGTCCATTACTAATATGTTATGCATACGACCAACTCGTTATGAATACGTCCGAATCTTAAAAAAAAAAAACATCAAAAGTTCAACGTCAGCCAGCGTTTTACATACATTTTAATACGTTGCCATCGCTGGCTAAAACGTCAAGGTGTGACCGGGCCTTTAGATAGCTTTTAAAATGATAGGCAATTCTTGTTGTATTAAACTTACTGGAAAAGTTCAACCTGATACAAACTTTCATAGTCAGGTGATCTTTTCATACAAAGGAAAAATATAATTATGTTAATTCCAAATGGATACATACTTAAAAAGAATCATATCATATTTGAGTACATTTTATTTCAGATTTAACATTTTCATTTTGACACCAAGTTTTAACAATCATCAATTTATTTATTTCATCACCTTCAAACCCATTATGATAAAAATGTATCTGCAGTCCTTTCAAAAACGTACGGCCCAATGAATTCCACCCCAAACTATAACTCGTACAACATTTAGTTTGTGCTCAATAACAAAATGTGGATTGACATCAGACCAACGGACCCAATTACACCTGTTTACTCACCCCTTTGTTTTGAAAGTTGTCTCATCACTCCACGCAGTACAATTTATGAATCATGGATCTGCCGTTGCACAAAAAAAAAAATCACAAGATTGTGATCATCGATTGAAATCGTCATTTAAAGCTTGAAACAAGTTCAGTTTGGATGGTTTGTGGGGGTCCCAGTTAGTCTGTAAAGTGCAAAGGGGCAGTTGTCTTACTGGCAGTCTGTTGATATCACATTAAAAGTGCTGTTGTGCCATGATCTATTGACTATATGCACAGGACAACTTAATTATGAGGCCCTCACTTGTAAGGCGGTTGTATCTCCTGCTCTGGATTTCAATTCAAAGCCTATTATCCGTTTTTCATCCTTTATTCCTTTCACATTTTTGGTTCGCGGGCGTGAGCATAGCTCCGTGACGTTTGATGCGATATTGATGAAACTTGGACACAAGCTCGATACCATGGTCTCGTTGTCTTTTTGTATGAGGGGCGTCCCATGCCCCTTGTGGGCGGAGCCACTCCCACTTGAACTTTTTATTTATTTATTTTCTCGCAATTTCATTTCCTAGAAGCTGTGCGTAATGTCCATAAGTACAACATATAAAAAATCCGATTTGATTTGGTCAATTTTGATGGAAGAGATAGGTTTTTACAGTCAGGCTTTCTCCAAAGCTTCCACTAACTCAATTGTACCTATTGTAGCTTTGTTCAATAATGCCTGCGAACCATCGCTGTCTCCCGGCTAGTCTTTGTAAATTTTATTTTATTTATCCATTTATTTATTTAGTTTTATAATCCTCTTTATTCATTCTAATTCTTGCTTTTTTTTTTCTTCTCTTTCATTTCTATATTCCTCTCTTTCATTATATACTGTATCTCTCTGAGGAGAAGTGAATTCTTGCAGAAACTTTTCTGTAAGGCTCACTTGGCTGCGCCTGGATGGGTTTGAGGGTTGTGGAGTAGCGGCTGAAACCCGAATCCTATCCAGGTTCATCTTGATGACTCCATCTTTGCTCTTTACTTCTTCGGGTTTCTTCTTGGTCTTCCTTTCATTTCGTGAAAGTGACAATTTGTTTTGTAAAAACTGGGCTTCGCTGCAGATTTCGGTTGACCAAAAGATTTGCCTTGCGAGCTGGGTTTTTGCCAAATTCTTATCATGAGATAGCAGTTCCCCAAGGACCAGCTCTGTTTTCAAAAATGCGGAATGAAAATCATTACTACTACTACTACTCATTTTAGCATGCCAGTCCTGTAGCATCACCACTCTGCCAGCATATACTACCTGTGTGTGTCTGAACATCTGTTTCATTATCTGTTGGTCATGCACCCCCCCCCCCCCACACACACACACACACACACACCTCCTCTCTTCTGTCTCTCTCTCCTCTCATTGTACCTCCCTCTATTTCTTCTACTCTCTGCTCCTGTTCTTCTTCTTTCTTCTTTTTCTCTTCTTTTTAATCTTTTATCATCTTTTTCTTTTTTCTTCTTTATATTCTTCTTCCTCCATATGGCAGCTTGGCTGCCGGGTAGCTATCATTTTTTTGTGGCATGCTGATGCTGTACCCCTATACCAGTACACTGGTACTCACTTTGCTGACCTCAGAAGGATGACAGGCTGAGTCAACCCCACCTGGTGTTAATTCAGCAGCCAACGGGGCTTGAATTCAGGACCCTGAGATCACAGGCCAGCCACCCTTGCCACGAAGCCAAAACCAGGCTTTGCTCTTGTTCATTCTTGTTTTGTAACCATCCTTGGATGTGTAGTTTGTTCATCACAACTGGTGTGTGATTATAACTCAACTCGCCGAGAACGTCTCATATCTTTCCCTTGGGTTGAGCTGAAATGGTTAGATTTTAATTTGCAGCAAAAGAGGTTGAGGTGTTTCAGCTCTTCCACTCACCCATACCAATGTAAAAGTAATTCTGTCACACACGCACATCAATCTTTGATTTTGTGAATCCGACGAGTAAAACATTTTGCAACCATGTTTGTCACACAACAGACCAGCGTGCATCCTGTTCCTTTACAGTCGACAAATGTTTCAATGCCTGGGCCCACAGTCCCCCTGGCTGGAGAAAAACCAGTGGTGCTTCTGAAACCTCGTGTTCCTGAGATGCTCTTGAAGAACAAGGCTGTAAACTCTTCAGACTTGACCCCATACCCTTCCCGTTCAGAAAAGGAGGGACAAAGGCCAACACAGCCCATTTACCAGATACAAAACCGCAGTCTTCAAAACCTTGCATCCAGTAGTCTTCCTGAGAGTAAGTGATTTAACACATCATTGCTAGTTATCCTATGAATGACAATATTTGCTTCACACTTTATACCACGTAAGTTGTATGTTCGTGTGGAAATGTATGGCTGACTTTAAAAGTCTGGTCCCAGTTTAAAGCTGGCTAAATATTTCCCGAAATCACTGTTGGGAATTTTTCCATTAAATTTGTTTGTGTTTTTGTAGATATGCTTGAGTGTTACCTGAATTTTTATTATTTCCTTTTTTTTGGGCAGAAGTTTACGAAGGAAAAATACTTTTTTCCAAATGAGGAGAGGCAAAGTCATTACAAGTTTATCGGCAGCTCAATATCCATTTAGAACACTTTGTGCTAATGTGGCTCTTGCTGTTGTTGAAGAAACTTTTAACACTTGTATTTTCAGTTTGGTCAGTTACAATATCTCCACTGGATTGTTGTCAATCATGTAAAGACCATACTCTCAAGTAATTAACATGAATTTTCTTCCGCTTCTGTTATTTAACTGCTTCTATTCTCAACAGTACTTGTTTCATGTATCAGTCTCCTTATCCTGGAATGGCCTTCGTGTCCCGATTCTTGAATAAGAATGCGCCAGGTAGTTTAACCAACACTTGCATTGGTCTAAATCAATTTTTTTATATTTAAAATACTCCAAGTGCATCGGTAAAAACCGTGCCTTTTTGATACAACCATACATCGTGCCAAATAAGGCTGCGCCGTACTCCCCGCTTGAAGTGGAGATGACACGGCACATGTGCAGTGCATAAATATGCACGAGGCAAAACATGAATATGCATTGAAGCAAGACATTGGCTGAACATAAATATGCATGAGGCAAAACATGGGCGGAGCATGAATATACATTTTACATTCAAACTTGGCTTCATCTAACTCCTCGCCTGGTTTTTATATAAACCACCACAGCACTTGATCGAGCAAAGAGAATTATGTGAACCCGAGAACTGGGGAAGCCACCTTCGCTCGAAACAGTCAAATTGTTTTTGAACATTGTCAAAAATGTTGAACATTTGTCAAAAATTAAATAAACTGACGACTTTGTACATCGTATGCATTCACTGAATTAATGGACCAGACGATGGCTAATGGAAAGGGACATAGTGGGAAATATCATGAGAATATGAAATTCACAATCGATGGGAACAATGAAGGAATTCACTCTTCCCCCACTGGTATAAGCAACATGACCTCAGTTATGAGTAGCAAGTAGATATGGTGCTTGCCGACCTTCGTGGTGTGCATTCGAACTTTTCGAACCTGACCGTCTGCGCTGGGCGATGTCTCGATCACACGTCCATAGGGCCAGTCGTTCCTGTGCGCATCTGCCTTCAGCAGAACAATGTCACTGACACAAAGGTTGCGTTTCTTGACTTTCCACCACGTATGGGGCCGCAGGGTTGGAATATATTTTTTGTGCCATCATGACCAAAAGGTATTCATCAAATCCTGTACACGTCGCCACTGATAATTAATAGCTGAAGATGTCTGGAGGACGACCGAAATCGCCTGCTGGTGCATGAAGAGGCGTTGTCTTCATGGTAAGTAGTGCTGCTAGTGTCAAGATTTCTGGCACATCTGGATGGCATGAGTTTTCAGACATTGGATTAGGATAATAAACGTGCGTGAAGACAGGCACATCAGTTTTCCCATTGTTTCTTGAAATGTTCGGGGAGTGGTTCATCTCATCCAAGCGCAGCTCTGGCGTTGTTGGGTAAGGTCATCTGACGCAGCAACATCTTTTCCTTAACAACGACAGGTGCTGAGAAACCGAAGGAGTTGTAAATGCTGTTGACTGCAGAAAGAACTCCACGTTTCCTGAAGGACTTGTCCATGTTGGTAACAGTGAAGATGATGGAATATGTTTTCCAAATCCCATGACACTCCAAGTGACCGCTGAACAGGTAGCGGGTCGGCACCAAGGTCAAGTCACGTAATTCCTTGGCATGCTCGCTGTCTGGAAAATGAGCCATCACTTCCATGCTGTTGGAAGCGATTTTGTACAGACATAGATTCGCAGGAGACAGCATCGCCTTGGTTCGAGTCGGGAGGTCTATGGCTTCAACAGGGGTAGGTAAGCTCACCAAACCATCATCGACATAGAAATTCCTTTCCACATAACGTTTTGCGTTGCATCCATATTTTTCTTCACCATTCGATGCAGTTGTACTTGGTCTAATTGCAGGACTAGGACTGTTCCCAAATACGTGCACCTTCATGCAAAATTTGGAGATATCTGCTTTGTGGTCATTGTTTTTCAACCAAAGAAATCGCAGAAAGTCTCGGTGATCCTCAGACACATAGAAACAATGGAAAATTTGCTCTACACCAGCCATGATGGCGATGGGTTCCTGTCTGAAGCTTACCAATACCCTGAGGAGACTATTGACGAGGTCTGGACCAGGAAGTAGTACCTTATTTAGCAAGACGTCACGATAGGTAGCACTGCCGTCAAACACCACATTAATATTTTCAGGTTTGCGTGGATGGAATGCAGCAACATGAGGGAGATACCATTGTGGTCATTTTGCCTCTGTTCCTGGTTCAAGAGAATCTATGTCCTTTGAAAAAGAGTTTAGCCACGAAGTCCATGTACTGCTGTTTAAGGGCTGATTTCTTATCCAGAAGCTTGCAAAGGAACAATAGTGTTTCATTGCAAGGGGCCGATTGTCTGGAAGTTTTACATCATCGATGAAGGGCAACAGAGCCACCCAATTGCCATTGTCATTCCTGATGAATCCATCCTCCATGATCGTGAGGAAACTGTTGTCTCCTCTGGAGCGACCCGGCTTGTCATTACTTGTTCACTGAAAGACTTCACTGCCGACTCCATCGTCGTAGGCTTTGTGGTCGCAGAATCTCCCTGAACTGAAGAGCTGACCTGAAGGTACGTGACGATGTGGTTGGATGATGTCCTTGACGGTGACACAATTAAGGCTTGGCGAGCAGACTGATGGTCTTCCATTGTCGAGAATGTGAGTACGATAGTCCTCCACTCACTCAGATCTATGGACAACGTTCAGACATACATCGCCAATTATCACCCATCCATAGTCCATATGCTGTGCACATGGAGCATTTGGTGGACCATTCCAAGATTCTCTGATCTTTAGCAGCTGAGGAGAGTCTTGTCCAACTAACAGCAAGATGGTCACTTCTGGGTCAGGTTCGGGAAACATTTCAGTGATAGGACGTATATGTGAGTGGAGCCTTGCGACCTCTGGTGTTGGAATCTCAGAGGAATTACAAGGCTTTACATGACACTCGGTTATCTCCAGGAGCGGCAGGTAGACTATTCCATCAAAACATTCAATGACGATTTCTGACACACCTGCCAGATTTCCAGAGCAGGTTTTGAGTTCATCGGGGACGAGATTATTTGGCACGTTGAAATAGTCAGAGTTCGCTGTGGCCCAGGGACCCATTTGACTGGTCATCCAACACAGCAGAAGTTTTCTGAAAGTTTTCAGGATTACCAGCGATGAATACAGAGATATAATACAACAAGACAGATTTTGGAACAAGATAGAGCAGGAGTCAAGTGAGATTTAATGGTTGTGAGTTCCAAAAGGTTTGAGATGATTGAGGTTTAAAGTGACCCTAACTAACCACAAAAACCACATTCTTAAGTAAATCTAATGCGGGATGAGATAGGGGGCGCCACTCGAATTACCCCCAAAATGCCATTTAATTGTTGTGAAAGTTCCAAGCATAATTCCTTTGCTATTTGGTAGAGGACATCTCCCTGATTCCAAATCCATTACTTAAGGAAAAATATTTTGTGGGAAAGCTCATTTAAGATGCATGCGAATTAGGGCTAATTAGCCATTTAATTGCTCTTAACGATCCATCATTGGAACCAAATGCAAAATGTAGAGTAAAGTCCCCTGATTTAGAATCACCAACTTAAGAAGAAAAAAAATGTGGGAAAGTCCACTTAAGATGAGGTCAAACGCTAATTTGACCAAGCATAATTCCTTTACTATTTGGTAGAGGACATCTCACTGAGCCCAAATCCATTACTTAAGAAAAAATATTTTGTGGGAAAGGCCATTTAAGATGCATGCTAATTAGGGCTAATTTAATTATTCTGAAAGATCCAAGCATAATTCCTTTACTATTTGGTAGAGGACATCTCACTGAGCCCAAATCCATTACTTAAGAAAAAATATTTTGTGGGAAAGGCCATTTAAGATGCATGCTAATTAGGGCTAATTAGCCATTTAATTGCTCTTAAAGATCCATCATTGAAACCAAATGCAAAATGTTGAGTAAAGTCCCCTGACTTAGAATCAACGACTGAAGAAGAAAAAATGTGGGGAAAGTCCACTTAAGATGAGGTCAGATGTAATCAGTCATAGAGTTATATTGTAATATCTGTATTCCATCTCAATGAAGCTCGCCTTCAGGATTGCATTCTTGCGTACCTGTTATAGTATAGATCACATTCTTAGTGCGCTGGATGTAGACAGGTCACAAAAATGTTGGGAGATTTTTAACATACCCACCGGAACTAACACTGACTGATGAGCTTGTTGTTAGGCAAGTCAATATTTGGCCTATTTGGCTCCACATACTGAGATAATATCAGTGCTGCCATCTATTAATAATCTTAATCCAACATTAAAACAAATGAACCAGTTCCTTCATCAATAATTGACAATGTGTTGCTTACTATCCAACAAAAATGAGGGCTGCTTTATCTTACGATAAAAAGGACACTGCAGAGCCCCTTGGCGAGGTAAGTTCAAAACAATTAAAGTACCGGTAATTAGCAAAAGGCCTTCAATGACATGCCAGTTTCAGTTTTCTCAACATGCATGCATATGGTATGCCAATGCTGAAATAATCTCATTAGTTCAATTGTAACCTGGTATCAATATGTTTTTGCTATAAATTCAGAATAAGTTGCATTTGGCCTTATTGGTTGACTTTGCAGACTAAATAATGGTCTAGTTGGACCAGCATTTGATACAGTGGGTGAGGTCACAGCCAGTGTTAAGACCACACTAACACCTGATCCTGACAACTAACACTCAAGATCACACCAGTTGTGACCTGCTTACAGAATCTAGGTAAGCTCCAGGTGTGATCACAGGTCAGAGCCACTGTTGGGTGCTAGGATCACACCAGGTGTCACACCGTAAACCCAGCTCAGTGTTAGCGATCAGAATTTCTGTATTCATTTCCATTTGCCTCAACACTTGATCACTCGGGATCAAGGGGTGTTGGAGGTCGCAACCTTCCAGATCAGACGTCTTTGTTTTCTGTATCTTGTATGCCTGTTATGGGGATTCGTGTTTGGAAAATAAAATATATACAAGTTTTAAAAATTTCATTTAATTTTAGGCTATTTCATTTCACCGTTGGACCATCACAGCCTGCAGAAAACTAGTCCCAGGACACAGATTTGGGGAAAGCCAGTTCACTTCAAAAGAGCTGAAGATGAACAATAATGAAACCTAGCAAAGACCTTCTTTTTCAGGCTGCATCTATCTGGCAGTTGCAGATCACAAACCTAACCAGCAGAAAGGCCTCAAACTAACCAATTTGAACCATGGGTTCACCTCAATTACTCATCAGGATCCAGAGAAAGCCCCATGGAAGTGATGGAAAATTACGCTTTTGGCCGAGGCAAAATCCCTGACTAATTTGAGCCATGGGTTCACAAATGCATGAAGCTGGCCATGCCAAAACTGGGGATTTCCCGGTTTCTGAAGCCCAAGTTTTGGGCCTAATTTCACTACATTTTCAGACTTATCCAGCATATCTGCAAGTTCTTTGCAACCTTGGAGTTCTAGCCAGGTGCTAGCCAAACAAAAGAACATTTCCAATAAAACCATGTGATTTTGCGGTCAAAACTTACATTTTTCTGCAGTAAACAAACTGAATGGTTCACATGTGGGCCTCGAGCTGATCTGCCGGGTTCTGTGAATCTCCTCCCTCTACTGTGATGTGTGGTGCTACCACCTATTTCATTCAAATGGAGATAATCCAAATACAATCCTTTTTTAGTAAACCTAGCTCATGAACCTAGGCCCCATAAATTGGGGTTATACATCCATCTCAAAAGGTTCTTGAAAAAGTAATGGCTGCCATTTTGATTTTGACTGATGATCTGGTGTAACACCGAACACAGAACACCTGACACCGAGTGTGACACAATCCTTGGTATCAAGGGGTACAGATTAGGTGTAAACTTTAACACTGGGTGTAACACTGGCTGTGACCTTACCCACTTGAGTTGCCATTTGGCTTACCTTGTGGCATTTGCATGGTGTAGCCTACTAAATAGACCCTATCACAAAAGTCCTAGTGCTACTTTTAGTATTACTAGGCATATAATTCCTACAAACAAAACATATATATAGGGCAAACACAGATAGGGCTACAAACAACAAATTAAATGCCGTATGTTTTAAAACTTTTCTTGTAATCTTTTCTTTCAGGTTTCATCATGCCTTCTCCGGCCATCGCCTATGTCGATTAGTCATCACAATCACGATCATGTATCCTCCACATACAAACTGAAGAGAAACAACCCAATGAAGACGTCATCTTGCTTTTCAAGCCTTCTAATTGGGAATCAATAAAGGAAGCTGCTGCACGAAGAAAAGCCAAACGGAACTTCCACGCGTCCAAGTACTATGACATCGTACAGACATTGCCTGATGAACTTGACATTTGCCAACATGGCTATCATAGCCAGTGCTATAAAAACTTCACTGCCATACCTATGGACGATACAAAACAGAGTCAAGATAACATATCAGAAAAAAAACCATTTGTGCTCAGATAGTCCTGCGGTTTTTTTCCCTCCATCATTCTCAATCAACTTCTGGCATTTTCCCCAAAACATGTATCTTTTGCAATAAAGCAAGATTAAGGAAGAAGGGAAATGCCGAGGAGCCCCTAGGTGCCTGTCAGACCAAACAGGCAGAAGATGCCATCAAAGTGGCAGCTTCAGCAAGGAACGATGATGTCCTTCTTGCCCTAATAGCTGATGTGGACTTTGTAGCGAAGGAAGTCATGTACCACCATAGCTGCAAAAGACTGTATGTCATGTTAGGTGACAAAGTGAGAGGTCAGAGTAAGCGGAATGATGACAGTCACAGGGCTCGGGCTACACCTCAAGGAATTGCATTATCAAGCATCTATTCGTATGTAGACAGCTCGGTTATCATCAATAAGAGACCAGAACTCCTCACATCAATATACAACAGGTATATGGAGATGTGCGATGATGCTGAGGAAGAACCACTAACTTCAGCGAGGAACCTTTTAAACAATCTTGAAAAACAATTTGGTGACCGTCTAAAGACAAGCAGCCTTTCCAAAAAGAAGGGTACAATTGTATACACTGAGGGGTCAGCTGAAAGTTCCATCCATGTGGCATTTGATTATACCTCTTCAGAAGAAGCAGTCATCATGAAGGCTGCTGTACACTTGAGAAAAGCAATCAAAGCTGTTCAAAAGTCGCCTCTCAAAGATCCACTTACCCTGGATGACATAAGAACAGGGGAAGCTTCCCCCCCTGAGTGTGTACTTATGTTCTTCCGAGCACTTTATGGTGGCCCGAATCTTGAGACACACAATTCTAATGTCGAACGCCTTGCATCTTCGTCGGCTCAGGATGCTGAGCGTCTTTCGTAGCCAAAATGTGGGCCAACGCTGACCAGAAAGAGATAGACCAGCACCCAGCTGTCTCCGATGGATGGAAGCTGGATGACAATGGTTCATACGAAATCATCTGGTTCGAAGGCTCCCAGCTACCCGCAGCATTAATTCCAGATAGAGATGTGGATGAGGAAAATGAAAATGACGAAAGCGACACAGACATGGAAATGTCTTCCTCGGATGAAGATGATATTCTGTCATCAGATGAGGAATCATAGTGATACTGATGATTAGCACCAAAAATAGATAAGGCAAGCTATCTGTTTTTGCTACTTCTAGTAACTTCCGAAAGCAATATATTGTAAGAATGTGCACTATAAACCCCAGTTGTTTGCATAATGGATCATCAGGATGTCTACCCAGAATAACTGTTGTTTCAGTTGTGGATCTGTGAGACTTTGGCACAAACACTCTTACATTTTAGAACAATTCACAGTCTCTAGAATATTTGTGAACATGACGGTATCAGTTGGAAACTTTTTGCATCTAATACTGTCTGATCAGTTATTGACAAAGTGATTATGAGAAGTATGACGTGCTCAGTAATGCTGGTGGATGCGTTTTAATTGACAGTGTTCACTCTGGTAACCAAAGCAAAGTTATGGCTCTTGCAAACTCTATTATATGTGATTTTAAAACTTTATTTTGGTATTGCAGACAACGATATTTGAATGTTTCTGACCAGATACATTCTGTTTCTTGTACCCCTGGACTAGAAATTTGCAGGATGGTGAATACAGTTGTGGGATTTTATTTTTAATCCGTGCAAAATAGTTACAGTGGAACCTCCTTTAACGGACACCTCTGCCAGGAGGACAACCTCTCTATTGAGAACACCCAATCTAGTCGCGAATTGGTCATTTCCATTCAATTTGACCTCTGTAATCAGGAATCCTCACTATTAAGGACAGTGTTTGTCAGTCCCAAGGTTGTCTTTAATAGAGAGGTTCTACTGTACCTCCCACTTAATTTCCTTTCAAAACCAACCATGCAAACATAACATGTTTGTCAGCCTTTCAAGATAGGGATATTATTTAAAATGTTAAACGTGCGTTCGATTTGGCAGGTTGAAACTTTTCAAAACACTTAGAAATGTGCAATTATGGTGGATGCCATTCATGATGTAGACCTGCATTTTCTCTTTATTTTCTGGAGTATATACCGTACCAAATAAACGGAGTATAATTTTTTTTTATCTTGTCCTTGCCTATGTTTCCATATTACTTGCAGTTTCATAATCAGTGCCCTTGCTTAGCAACCATAATAATTACATCTGACCTCATCTGAAGTGGACTTTCCCACATTTTTGTTCCTCTTAAGTTTGTGATGCCAAATCAGTGGAATTTACTCTACATTTTGCATTTGGTTCCAAGGATGGATCATTCAGAGTAATTAAATGGCTAATTAGCATGCGTCTTAAATGACCTTTCCCACAAAATATTTTTTCTTATTCTTAAGTAATGGATTTGGGCTCGGTGAGATGTCTTCTACCAAATAGTAAAGGAATTATGCTTGGATCTTTCAGAATAATTAAATGGCTAATTAAGCACTAATTAGCGTTTGACCTCATCTTAAGTGGACTTTCCCACATTTTTTTTTTTCTTCTGAAGTCGTTGATTCTAAATCAGGGGACTTTACTCTACATTTTGCATTTGGTTCCAATGATGGATCTTTAAGAGCAATTAAATGGCTAATTAGTCCTAATTAGCATGTGTCTTAAATAACCTTTCCCACAAAATATGTTTTCTTGAGTAATGGATTTTGGCTCAGTGAGTTGTCCTCTACCAAATAGCAAAGGAATTATGCTTGGAACTTTAACAACAATTAAATGGCATTTTGGGGGTAATTCGAGTGGCGCCCCCCATCTCATCCCGCAGTATATTTACTTAAGAATGTGGTTTTTGCTGTTAGTTAAGGTCTCTTTACACCTAAATCACATCGAATTTTTTGGAACTCTCGGAAGAATTAAATTTCACTTGGCTCCCAGACGAAGACCTTCCTCTGGATCCACTACAATCACAAATGTCCATACACCTGTTAATCATTGAGGGTCACTCCTCGCCATGCTTTTGAAACCCATCCGACACTCTCAGGGTTTTAAGAGTCCTTGATAAATTACCTCCCTGCCGGTCCATCGAGGGTAGCACATCTGGCATCATGAAGTGCTGAGCAATGATGGGTGCTGTCGCACTGAAAACAACGCAATTTTGCTTGACACTCCTTGGCTGAATGGTTAGTTGACAGAGCACATCTGGAACATATTTTCCATTGGTTAAGAAGGATGAGTCTGGATTGCAATGTTTTTGCTTTGAATGTTCTGCAATGCGCCAGAGGATGTTTGGTCCTGTGAACAGGGCAGAATTGGTGCGGATCTTCCAATCGACAACAAGTGTGCTGATTTGCAGAAGGTGGCGCAACTGCTGTGGTCAGTTGCTCGACAATTTGTTGCAGCAATTCACCCGTGACTTCGGTCTTGCTTGCTCTGACCCTTGGACGAGTGTGACTAGTGACGGGAGACATTCTGTTCTTTGTAGTGATTGCAGCTTTCACCTTAGTAGCTGAAGAACGTGATCTGTCGGCGTATCCCGAGGAAACCATCAGACTGAGCTAATTTTGAATCTGTGTATTGCGCCGAATGAAGGACGCGAGCATCAGAAATGGTGGAAAGGTGACATTGTGTGCTTCTTTATAGTTGAAGGCCTCCATCCTCCAACGATCCACGAGGTCAGGTGGAAGCTTCGCTATGATTGGCTTGAGGAACAGAGATGTATCCAAAGCTGAAAGTCCAGGAAGGGAACCATCGTTTTTGGTGGCCTCTATTTCCTTGATGGTGTCGCTAAACTTCTGCAAAGTTTTGCTGTCATGAGGAGAGACTTGAGGCAAAAGTTCCAGCTTATTTCGCATTGATTGCGTAACTGCTTCATCGCTGCCAAATTTTTCTTGAAGGCGATTCCAGACCTGCCCCAAACCGACATCGGGGTTAGAAATGTAGACTCGGTTAAGATGCTCGAGGAGTGCTTTTGATTCTGAACCATCAACCATATGTTGAATCATGAGGTTAAGCTGTTCATCGGATGCCAGTGGTACTCCTTTGATCATGGTCTAGAAGGCCACACGCCATGTCCTGAATTTCTCAAGCTTATCGTCATACACAGAAATCCTATTTGAAAACAAGTCTTGACGAGACAAATAGTTTACACAGTCCTGCAAGCAGGCATCACTGTTGGCATTATTGATGGCTTGACATCTCAACCCAATAATGAATGGCTTGGCACTCGGAATGTTGCCGGTGTGTGTTGTACGTCCTTGCAGTATACGGGTACAGCATGGGTGTAGATTGGATTTGGTGAGAAATAACCCGATTGGTTTTCAGTTGTAATCCCACTGGACAGCGATGTAAGGTCATTATACAGGGTGCGATGCCAAGCGGTCACAACTGGAGCTGCATTTGTGATGCATGAGCTCATAATGGGGCTTGTCAACACAGTGGGGTTTGCTGTGCAACCGTGACATGCAGCATTATGACATGAAGGTTGTGTGTAACGCATTAGTTGATGCTTGGTGAGTTGTGTACGATAGACCAGGAGCTGGCATCATGTTATACTGAGCAGACAGAACTTGCCTGTTGGACACGTACGCTTGATCTCGATGAGTTCTCCATGGATGCTGGTGCTGCAGCATTGACGGCTGGTGAAAGGGGGTCTGTTTGAAATGACACTAGTTCGAGCAACGTAGCTGGATCAGCACATACCCGGATATCCGGTGGAATACCTTCAATGTTGTCTTCAGATTGAACGGAGGGCACTGGAGACGTAGCATTTCTGGACAACAGCATTCTCACCTTCTCTGCAAGTGTAGGTAATCCATCTGCCAAAATATTGTCGAATCCACCCCAACACAGAGCATCAGACATCGCTCCCAAACGAGCCTGAGGTATGGGAGCTTCTTCCTCCTGCTTCAGCTGTTCGAGATGTATCTTTTGCTGCGTAACTTTCAGTCGTTGCTGCCTCTATTGCTGCTTGAGATGCATCTGTTGCTGTTCAATATCACTCTGTTGCTGCATCTGTTGCTGCTTTTGTTGATGATCAAGCTCACTCTGTTGATGTGCAGCCATCAATTGTTGCTGCCTCTGTTGCGCTTCGTGTAGCAATTGAGTTTTGTCTGGTTTACATCCCATGGCAGCTCTGACAGAGGCCTCAGCTGCTTCTGCTTTGGCCTTCAACAAGAGCGAATACCTGGAATAGTTGGACGAAACTCGAGAGTCATCGACAGACCGCGTATGAAGAGAGCTTGACATGGCTGCTCTCAACGCACCATGGGAGCCAGCGACAGACCACGTGTGAAGCCAACTCAACGTCGTGAGCTCTTGTTCGTCCCGGCGGTGAAATGAGTGTGGAGTCAGGTTTTCACTGTCCTGGAATGGCCTACGTGCCCCAATTATTGAATAAGAATGCTCCAGGCAGTTTATCCAACACTTCAGAGGTCGAAATCACTTTTTCTTGTTTTTTTTTCAAAAACACTCAAAATGGGCAGGGCATGAATCTGCGTTTTACATTCAAACTTAGTTACATCACAGTCCTGCATGTAATTCTTGCTGAAACATTGAGTCGGGCTACAATCAGCCATATGGAGTAGCCTTCACGAGCAAAGACTTTAGTTTATTGACGCTTGTCATGTGATATTGTTGCGGAAATGGCCCTTAGTGTGTTATTAAATATAGGATTAGCCCAGATCCCCCCTTAAATGCATGTTTATCCAGATTGTCCAGTAATTGGACGTTAAATGTGTGTCGGGAGGTGTAGACTGTAGTCGGCTGTCCAGTGTTCATACTGTGGTGGTGTACCGGGAGGTGCCTTGCTTCTTTTTCCTTCCCCTCTTCGAACTAGCCCCGCCCAGCGCTCTGAGAGTGTCGGTTGGCGAGACGTGTCGGCAGCCGATTGGTGGAGGGCAGCTGCAATCTCCAGCGATGGACCAATCACGGGTCCCCAGGGGAGTGTCGAGAAGAGTGAGCGCCGGGAAGGCAAGGGTGGAACTGCATGAGGTCTGTCTGCCTACTGCTGGATGAGAGGCTGCTGGTGTGGAGTTGCCTTCTGCTGGATGAGAGGCTGCTGGTGTGGAGTCTGCCTTCTGCTGGATGAGAAAGACTGTGAGAGTCTGTCTTCTGCTGGATGAGAGGCTGCTGGTGTCGAGTCTGTGATCTGCTTGATGAGTGACTTGACGGCTGTTCCTCCTCAGTGATGGACCCAGCGTGCAGGTCGTCCCCAGGTTCATCCTGTATCCAACCACGGAGCCTCTGACTGTCTTTGCTCCTGGCACGGCTCGACATGTTTTTCCATCTCGTCGATCCGCCTGCGGAGCCCAACACCCTGATTTGGCCTAATCTGGTGAGCAGGCCAGGCCTGGATTTGTATGCTGGACCTTGTGAAAAGCCAAATGGAGCACACCGTGGATCTTCCGCTCTTGTGCCGTCGACCTTATGGGGGCTGAACGCGCTGAGGCTGGTGCCTGAGCGGTGCGATAAAAGGACGAGTGCCATCTTGCCACGTGGCATGTTTGAGGTTGGGCGCTCGAATCTGTTGACATCGGCTTCTCACGAGCCGCATCCGTGCCTTTGATACTTTCCCCTCGTCCATGAGGCATCACCAAGTACTCTGCATGTTGTGTAAGGTTTATCTCGCTAGGGTTCCCTTCGAAACCCGTAATCCGTAGCTCCCGATTTAAGAGCGGGTTATGGATTGATTATAACATTGTCGTGAATGTTTTGTTTGTGTCGTGTTCCCCGATGTGTCCCCAATAAATCTGGCTGTTTCATATGAAAGTTGCCGCCTTGAGTTTATTCGTGCCATGCTGAGGAACAATTCGCTCGATTTGTATATAAAACCAAAATGGTTATGGACTGGCAGACTCCGCTCGGTCTCTGACAAACCCAGTCTGTAACCGGGATCTATTTCCCCAACTGGCAAGGCACAGGTGTACTTTGGTATCGTGATCTGAGGTGCACAACCTGAGACCTGTGCCGAACCAGCCGGCGTTGTAACCCTTGAGACGGCGGTGCTGTTAAATGACGCCGAATCTTCAACATTTAGCTATCAAGAGTAGGGTGCGAATCCCGCCACCGCCCGATCTATAACAATATTTCCTTCATTGCACAACGTTGATATCACCGCATATACGTATATCGTCTTTCTACAGGTGTGGAACTTCCTGATGACTTGCATGACAACCAGTTACAGTGTGAGGGTATCTGCATTGTCTTGTCACACCTGTGAAACTCAGCATTTATGTCGAGTACAGTTCGTTATTGTTGCATATACGTTTATGACATAATTACACTGTTACATGTACATTTAATAATGTGACATAGATCATGCTTGCAATGGATCTGTGTGTGCACCATCATTGTCATGACAGAATGATTCTGCACCAGGTTCTGTGCGACATTTCCCATAGCATTTTTCTTTCTTTTTTGTATGCAGAGTCGAGGCTCATGGAAGACCAAATAATACATTGAAAGGATCGTGATGTAATAGGACACACGATGAACAGTTGAAACGCATGCAAAAGGAACAGTAAAGAGGGGAGGTGAGGAGAACACCAACAACAGATTTGAAGGTCAAGATTGGTGTTTCTCAGCCTGATTTACCAGACGACCCACCCGTCCTGCGATTTGGTTGCTGTGAGCCCCTGCTATCCCCAACAAGCGTTGGGGAAAAAAAAGACAGGAATGGGGATTTTGAGAAAACCCACTATACTGGGTTTATTCAAGTGGGGCTTTTTAACCCAGGTCGGGAAAACTAGACTCGTCTCATTAGTGCCAACCCTGACTACAGGAGTAACTGGAAGGGCACTCGGTAGAGCACATACCTCCACCACACAATGCCTGATCCATGAGAACATATCGGGCCCAATACATTATGACTTCCACCACCGAAGATTAAGGAGGTTATGTTTTCACCCCTTTCTGTCAGTTTGTCTGTTTGTGTGCAGGATATCTCAAAAAGTTGTGGGTGTATTTGGATGAAACTTGGTGGACAGGTTGGGTGTGTGACAAGGACGAATTGATAATATTTTAGTGAAGATCCGAATTGATCATATTTTGGTGAAGATCCGAATCTGGATCTGGAGACGATAATTATTTAATTTTTAAAGTGATTCTTCACCATTGAGAGATCAGGCCAAAATATTACAGTACTGTCCAGCATGATATTTCAAAAACGTATTGGGCCTGATATGTTCTCGTGGATCAGGCATTACATGGAGGAGGTATGCGCTCTACCGAGTGCCCTTCTGGTTGAAATATCCTATATATCATTTTTGGCCTTATCTCTCAATGGTGAAGAATCGCTTTGATAATTAAATAATTCTCATATCCAGATTCGGATTCAGATCTTCACCAAAAGCGAAGCAATTCGTCTTTGTCACACACCCAACCTGCCCCACCAAATTTCATCCAACTCTTTCCACAACTTTTTGAGATATCCTACACACACAGACAGAGAGGGGGTGAAAACATATCCTCCTCCACTTTCGGTGGCAGAGATAATAAAGAAGGACCTCACTGAGATTTTGAAAACCAGCCCCGGGAATATTACCACAAACGAACAACGATTGGAGGCAGTCTGGGGATTGGAGATGATCCTGAACAAAGCTCTGAGAACAACAAAAATTCAACAGCTTGGTCCATGAACCGCGATCCTTTGAGTCCTGGGAGGACTGCGTTCCACCTCTTGAAACCGGCAAATGGAGATAATGACCAATGACACACGCACACACACACGCACACGCACGCACGATAGGTATCTGAGTGACTTTTTGTAAATCATTGACTTCCCTTGTAACAGTGGTTTGGTGCACAATGAGAGGGAGAGCAGTTCACATGCAGCAGAAATATACTTGACCTCACAGTGGGCCATGTCGGGTGCCAACACACAGATTACAATGATGGAAGTGCATCATGCCCTGATGATCTATCTGCTGTGCAGTATGGAAGAAGGCCACAAATTTGTTTCACTGTAACAATGATACTTTTGTCTGTCGCATTAATGAATTCATTTGATGCAAATGGTTTCTTCATACATATAACAATCATAAAATTACATTAACAGAAAAATCAGAAGTACATGCTTCATGTTTTTTTTTGTTTGTTTTTTTTTTTCAAATTATTCTTGCCGGATGTGTGAATACTTTATGTGGACGTGCTTCTCCTATTTGAAACATTGGTATGATCCGTTTCATTACTTCAGGACATGATCCACAGTGGACCTTCAAGGCCATTTGTGACAGAGGTGTGGCTGCTCTCACCCTTCATCTGGCATTCATTAACCATTCCACGTAGGTCGGTTAGCTAGCTTTACCTCATGCAATCCTGATTACTACTGAGTTTCAGTACCTGCTGTTGTGCACCCTTGTCAAGTGCATACTATTTTGTATCGTGGAAAAAAATAACAATAAACGAGCACTTGCAGGTTGGAACCGTTCGTCTCAAGTTTGATTGTCCTGTCCCAACACTTATATCGGCATGTATGCACACGTGTCGCCTCTCAGTATGCTTGAATATATGTGATTAAAAATAAATTATTTTGGTGTTCCTTTCATCGTTGTAGTTTTCATTCATATTCAGGGTTTCTGCAGTTGTGCTATTTTTGCATTCTCCATTTATTCCAATAACGAGGTGCCAGATAATTTACTGCCAAGCAATATGCCTTAATTAATTTGCATGTTGAATCGCATCCACCCAAGTCCGTGTGCCGTGTCCTGTATAAATTCCCAACTTGGAGGTCAATGGGATATAAATGTAGATTTACTATGAAGGGATATGTATGCAAAGTTGGATGGAATTGATGATGGGAATGGAGTTGGTACATGGAAGATCAGTAAGTTGATGGATTAAGTGCAGTGCGGATAGAGCACAGGCTTTATCATAGCTGTTGGAAAAAAAAATTAAAATAATCCATTCTGCAGGAAACTACATGAAAACAACTCTTTTATTTACAAGTTAAAAAAAAACAGATTGGAAAATCCACGAATTGTGCGTTCAACTAATGAAATTAAAGATTCATTTCTGTACCGTGGAACTCTTCACCGTATCTGTGTCGAACGTGCCGGTGATAGAAAGAAACGCATTAGCCACTTTCTTCCCAATCTCTCTCTATCGAGTGCAGCCTGTGGCTGCCGGTTGCATCATTGGTTGGGACGCGGCAATGCCGCTGATGCAGTGTCCCCCTTACCAGTACACTGGTACTCATTTGGCCGACCTCGGAAGGATGACAGGCTGAGTCAACCTCATGGTGTATATTAATTCAGTGGCCAACGGGGTTTGAACTCAGGACCATAAGATCCCAAGCCATCACCCTAACCACTAAGCCAACACCAGGCTTTTCTTCCCAATAATGTTATTAATCACTATCCAACAGAAAATCGGCCATTTAAATAAAAAAAATATAAAGAAAAAGACCGATCCCTGCATGGTCCATTTTCATCACCGTCGTTAATAAAAACAGTCTTGGATGAATACGTTGTGTAACATTTATACTGTTCTATGTATTATTGGAAGCAAATATTGTATTCCCTCACCCTGCTCACGAACCTCTGTTCACCCATTTATGACTATTTATCACGGTGGAATATCGCATCATTGTCTGGAGTCATTGTCCAAAAGAAGATTGATGGTCTCGAGCTCGTCTCTGTTCCTCACACCTCCCCCATTATATCTCCATGGGCAATCTTGATTTATTCAGCTGCTTTCAACCTCCACCCTCCCCGGCTCCCCCACTCCAACCCCTTCTTAACAGTGCGAAAGTTTAATAGATACCATGCTGGATTCCTCTCATGAAGAAGAAACCAAATAACACAAAATGACAAAGGTTGATATCACGTTCTGCTTTGTATGCAAGAGCAATTGCATGTTCAGCTAAAATGTGATGCGGTGCCAAAAATTGCAATTACAAGGTGTTCTTCAATTTTAAATTGAAGAATACCTTGATTGGTTATAGTGAAAGATTTTTTTTTTGATGGGGGGATACTTCTCATTATAATACCTGTTCGTAATCAAAAGCTGATGAGGTGTCTGTCAAATCCAAATTATATTATAGCGATGTTCCTTTTGAATTACAGCTAAATTTTATCACATTTTGGTTTTGCCTTTGCATCAAATGCGTGCAGCTTGATATTAATTGATATATGATGGAACAAATGTTTCTATGTATGCTCTGTACTCATTCGTTAGACAGCTGGCCTGATGCCATCCACAATTGTAACTAAACCTGATTACATTAAAAAAAAATCATACGTCCGCCATTTTGGTGCTCTGGTAAGCCCAAGACATCTTCAGAAGTGTCATATTCACAACTGCCATGCCCTCTCTATAAGTTTTTCCTTCAGCGTAAAACAACCTAAGCGACTGTCAAATGGATTGTTAAATATCGAAAGGTTGGGCCTTGTGAAGCGACATTACGTATCGGCTTCAGGCGTTAGGCCTCAGGCCTCTGGTGTCAGTTTATGGGCCAATGCAATTGGAATTATACAACCTATACAACCATAATGTATTATATATGCACATAAGCAGCAGGCATGTTCTTGCTTCTTGAACGTTCCTCAGCTTCTTTTTTTTTCAGGAGCAATTGAGGCAGTGGTCTGTTGTCTATACACCGCCCAAATAAAGGGATGTGTCAGAAGAGCATGTTGCACGCTTGGAACAAGATCGCCCGTAGGGCGGGTACTCTACTAGTAATAATAATAGGTCTGAAGTTCACTGTTATTGTTGTTCGTTTATTTGACTTAACGTTAACAATGAAGCATGCATGTATGTGACCACAGCTTTGACAATAAATGCCATCTATGTTCTTTTTAATGAACAAGGACATATTAAGGCAATGTAAAAATTAACATAGCAGATGGGATTTCAACTTGGGGTCACAACAACATGTTCATGCTCAGATGTTGGTTTATTTGTAGGAGAAACTGTGTTGACAAGTAGACGTTGTGGTAGTATCTGCCTCTTTAAGTAGATCCGACATGACAGGCCTCGGTTCAGGTAATGACAGAATTCCATTAAAATACCACTTGCCGATTACAAATTGCATGGAATGAAGGAGCACTGCAGGCATGTCCAAAAGACATCGGTGCTGTCAGAAACACTTTGGCTGTTTAGTTTGATGTCAAGTGAATGCATTTGGACCAGAAAGATTGTGCGAGACATTTTGAATTTGAAAGTGTGATGGCTAATCCAGGCAAGTAGTTTGCAAAATGATAAATGTCTCAGTTTTTGGAGGGCACATTTGTTTTCAGTGAGTAAATAGCTTTGGGGTTTTTTTAATTTTTATTTTTATTTTCTTCTGCCCAAAGCACTGTGCTGATGTCAAGTATATGGTCTTGTCCTACAGGTATTGGTGGTTCGGCCAGGTTGACTCCACCAGAGAAGATGCGTTTCAGCACAAAGCTTATTGACGACCACATGAATTGGTGTGACAGTACAATCGAAGTAAGTTTTGTGTGTGTCTGTGTCCGTGTCCCCATACTTGTTTTTCCAAATTTTATGGAAAATTTGCTGTCACCACAATGCAGCAGTTTCCTTCAAATCATTTTATCTTGAACTTTAAAAAAAAAATCCATCCAAAACTTGCCAAATTAAATAATTTCTGGTCCTCCAGGAGCCTTGATTTCTGTGCCTAATTATTTTTTAAAAAAAATAGAATGATTAATTTGATCACGACAATGTGGCCTTTTTAGAGATAAAATAATAATAAGTTGTACTTTTTGAGGCAATTGTTCATGTAATTTTTCACCATACGTTGGCATGGCCCCCAGGTTGAAGAGAAGTGGCACCCATTGGACTTTGGTCATTTCACTTTTCTAATGCATGATGCATTATGCTGCCCATACCCACCCATAGGTATCAAATTGTCAAAATACTATTTTTTTTCCTTCACTCTAATTCTCTTTCTCATGTTATCTCCTGTTTTCATTTGAAAGGTTTTTGGGTTAATTGTAGGAATCGAATACCTATGTAAAAATACTGTAAAGGACTATCTTTCTCCTATCAGAGTACCCCATAGGCAATCTTGTTCAAAGCCTGTAACACGTTCTTCTGACATACTTTTATTTGGGCGGTGTGTAGGCAACTAACGGCTGCCTCAATTGTTCCCGAAAATAAAATAAATAAAAAACCCTGGTTACATACATGAAGAAGAAACATACCTACTGCTTATAATTCAAAACACCTCACTGTACTGGAAAACGTGGGGACAGGAATACTGTACTATAAATGGTGAAGACTTGTAATACCCTCCCCACCTGGAGGTGGCACGACATGATACACATTTACATAGAGAATTTGCTCCCCCCCCTTCACCCCCTCCCCCACCCCCAAGACCAATGGGAAAGATAAAAACACCCCTATACAGTAATCAGGGTCATGTTGATCCTATGCAGTAAGTCTGGACATAATAGGCCCAAAACTGTAGGAGGCGTAGCGTGACAAACAAACAAACACACCAGTCTGTGAATTAGAGTAAGGATTACTTGCATCAGCTTGGTGCATTTTATTTTTTAATTTTTTTTTAAAATATTGCATTCATTTTCTGTCTGTCTTGTTCCTCCCTTCTCCTGCTGATGACCTTTTTGTTTTTTTCTTCTCTGAAATAATCCGTCCAACACTTAATCCTCAAGCTGTCCCCTGTAAAAAAGGAATGTCAGCAGGTAAACTCAAACCGTGTTAATTGTAAGAAATTTTCAATATGTATGGAGAATAAAAAAAAGTTTAAATACATCTCTCATCTTCCCCATCTTCCCCTCCCTCCCAGTGAAATTAAAATATTGGATTCCCGTGTTGATTAAGTGCAGGCATCATGGTAGGTCAAATGGCCTCCTCTTGTGTCTAAGTTCCTTGTATTTCCTCGTTTCACGGCTGTCTCTTGGAGATAACATTAGCCGCTGTCGAGGCAATAACTTTTTCCGCAACAACAGCTGCAAAGCAGAACATCTCGAACTCACCTTACAAGAAAATTGCAAAAACGACTGCAATTAGGAAATGTAGCACCTGAAAGAGCAATGACAAAAAAACAACCCCAACAATGTCAAAGACAGAGGAAAACTACATCACAAAATGACCAACAAATACACATCAAACTGGGAGAAAGACAAAACAAAAGGAAAATTAAAAAAGTAAGTGCAATATACAGATGAGAAATGTACAAGAAAGGCTCACTGGAGGGTCGAAGATTAAGGGAGCTGAATTGTAATGGATGGCAAATATAAAGGACTATGCAAAGTGCTTTGACAAAAATGGCAGGTCTGAGTCAAAACGACAAGTGCAATTTCTACAAAATTGAAAAAGGAAGCAACAATCCAATTCCCCCGAGATGAAAAACACGAATGTCAGAACAACTGTCCACACAATGGCATAACAGCATGTGTAAGGTAATCCGTTGTCATAGCTCCAAAAATTTAAATACCCAAGTCTGAAAAACTGTGGAAACGTGTCTTAGAAAGAAAATCGATAATTATAACTGGAACACTCAGACAAGACCTGACTATCCCATATCTCACATGAACAATGTAAATGAGGCGATCAAATATGGCACTCTGATTGAAAGAAAGCATCTCCTTGCTAATTGAAGTATCATTGGTGAGCATGTTTGGTCTGAAGCGGTCAAATACTTGATGCCAAAAATGAATTAAACCAATTTTTGAAACTGCAGAAAATCGGTGTCGTACTGGGTAATGATCACATACCAGGCACTCGGTGGAGGGCATACCTCTGCCCGGCAGACCATTTTACATTTTTTATCACACTGATAGGCTGGATTTGAATTGAATACAGATCTTCACCAAAATCGAATCGGTTCGTCCTTATCACACACCCAACCCGTCCACCAAGTTTTGTTTGAATCCGTCCATAACTTTTTGAAATATCCTGCTCACAGACAGACGGACGGACAGGAGTGTAAACATAACCTCCGTCTTTCTTCGGTGATAGAGGTAATTATCACAACAAATTAACAAAATAAAGAGTCCTTAGAGTAAAGGTGCTACATATGGAATGAAGAACTAGTCTTGCTGGTGAAGGCTAGTGTCGATCGGTGTAGGCTGATGGGAAGAACAATTGGTGAAATCAACCGGACATTCAATGAAGTATGCTAACCACCTTGGGAAGAAAGGAGAAGGTGGTGTTTTCAGGCATTAACCCATCATCAAGGCTACATCATATGGTATGGAACTTGAAAACATCACAATTTGGTCTTCAAAACATAAACCTGAAAATGAAGATGGAAACATTGGGTCCTGGGTGCTGGGATAGCCTCATTCTGCCTTCTTCGAAGGAGATTACAACTGAAGAGATGGATCCCCCCCTTTGTCTTTTAATTTTATTTCTACTCCAGGCTATTTTATATCCGTGTGAAAGCCAGCAAAACCACTTTATGGATAAGCAAAGTACCCATGCAGGCCATGCGGATGTACATCGCTGTAGATTCATCAACATCCTTTCCATTCTAAGCAAAGTAATGGAATGCATAATTGCAGTTGACAGTCGTTCCTCTTCTGTGTTTTTTTTATTTTGTTTTTTTTTCTTACTGATAGCCATTTAGTTTCTGTCCTGATCACTTTTGATCATCCTACATGCCTGACTACTTGATGAAACGTTAATAGCTTTTCTGCAACATAGTTTGCTCTTTGTGCCTCCAACTTTTATTTCATACAGTAACTCTTTCTAATGAATTGTGTTATTGGGAATGTTTTACGAAAAGCTGATTTATTTTGTGTGCACTCCGTGGGCCCTAACATTATTCAGTATAACAAAAGTATGTCTGTTGAAATATGGGCTAAAAGTTGGTTGTTGTTGAGACATCTGGTCACAGCCATGTAAGTTGCTGATCGCAAGGAGATGGAGGTGACATATCCCCTTCATCTGTCATACCAGGAAGGGGTAGGGGAACGGGGTGGATAAGAAGGGGAAGGGATCCCAGGGTGTGTTCCTTTGTCATTGCAGTCAGGTTGGTGGCTGTGCTGTCTTGATATCGTCTCTCTGCTGGTGTTGTTTCACCTGCCCTTTCTCTCCTTCACCAATCTCTAGTCCCTTATGAACACATGCATTATTCAGAAAAACCATGCCATGGTTACCCTCCCCAAGTCGATGCTTTCTGCTCACCTCTGTTCTTGCATTGCATCTTCTGTCATCTCTCTTATCTTCCTACGTTTATTGTATTATGCTGTTCTCTTTATTGTTTTAAGACTAAAGTGCACTGCCACTTCATAGTCTATGTAATATCCCCCCCCCCCTCCCCGGGACTTTCTATGAGTACTGAACTCCGGTTCTGGGTTTGGAGTGTCGGCAGGTCTCCTTCAGGGCTCTCTGCTGACGATCTAAAAGTTAAGTTTCCGGTCGTTATCTGTTCCGTTTTAACTGTTTATTTTCTCACCGACATGTTAGTGCGTGCTCCGAGTTCGGTTTTGTTTCAAAAATCGTGCTATTTTGTGAGATTTCGTCGACATTGTCTTACCGGGTGTTTGATGACTATTCTTTGTTTCCCCTCAGTGTACGATCGTGTTGATTTGTTTTTTTTTCCCCATCACCTTCAATTTATATCTTCCCCACTTTCCTAATGTCCTCTATCCCTCCCACTAATCACTCTATTTCTTATCGTAAAAAATAAAATATAAAAAAAACGACGACCTTTCTCCTTGCACACTCATGACTCTCGATTCTTCTCCTTCTTCTCCTTCTTCTTCTTCTTCTTCTTCTTCTTCTTCTTCTTCTTCATCTCCTCTTCTTCTCCTTCTTCTTCTTCCTAGATTTTTTTTTTTCTACAACACTTCCATGACCAAATCTGTTGAAAACTCTCTCAAACATTAATAATAATAATAATAATAATAATAAAAACGATCTCTTATAATGCTTCATCTTCCTCTTTCACATGTGTGGTACTCTTTACTGTTTCATAATGCACTACTCTTCTGCTATTTAAACAGACTGCTCTCAATTTGACCTCTCCTTCATACCTTGCCTAAAAAATCCAACTGTTACAGCGTTTCTTCTCTCCATTCTCTGAATTCGCCTTTATTGCATCAATCAAGAAATGTGTTAAATCGCATCTCTGACCGAAAACTTTTAAAAACCCCAGTTTGCTATGAATGTTCGCTTTCCATCAACCATTCTTTTTTTCCAACTTCTGTGCCAACTCACCCCCCCTCACCCCTCACTCTCAAAGCAACCATCCCACTCTTCTCCCTCCAAACCTCCCTCTCACCTCTCTCAAAAACTCCCCCCTCACCTTTCTCCCACCATTCATTCCCCTCACTCACCCTTCTTGAAGTTGCCCCCCCACCCCTCTCATCCTCAAAGCTGCCTCCTTCCACTGCCCACTCACCTCCATCTCTTCACTCCACCTTCTCAAATCCTCAACTGCCTTCTTCCCCCTCTCTTGACCCCCTCTCCTCCAGCACCACAGAGCCTTTTCTCCTTCTTATCCGGACCCCTCCCCGAGCTATTCTGCAATCCCCCACACTCTTTCAACAATCCTCCTTACCTCCCTCCTCGTCCCTTGTCCTACCCTCCCCCTCCTCCCACCCCCTGCACCCAAAGCCTCCTCCCCTCCCTCTTCATTAAAAGTGTGGACTTCAAATATCCGGGACCTTCGCTCAAATCTTTCAGATCTTTCCATGCCGGTTGCCACTGAAAAACCAGACATAATCTACCGAACAGAAACTTTTCTCCCCCAAGACGTGTCTGACTCCCAAGTATCTCTCCCTGGTTACTCCCTCCTCGGGTATGACGGACCTGAGCCTCATCCTGGTGGAGGAGTTGCTCTCTTCATCAAAGACTCTATTCCTCACTCTCCATGCACTGCCCTCACTCCCCCACACCCCCAAGAATACCTCTGGCTACGGCTTCCTCTCCACTCCCACCTCATGTTTATATGTGTACTGTACCGTCCACCAAACAGTGATGACTCCATCCACACCTCACTATCCGAAAACATGGACCAACTTCTATCTTCTCATCCAAACTCTCTCTTCCTCATATGTGGCGACTGCAATTGTCATCATGCCAGTGGGCAAGGTGTGGGTACCTCTCTCACCTGTCATGGCACCTCAGCAAAAGCTTTCTGCGACTCATTGGGACTGACTCAATCGGTCAACTTCCCGACCCGGATCTCAACCAATGGTACTCCCTCTCTTCTGGATCTGATTTTGACAAATTTCCCTGACAATATCTGCAGCTCTTCCTCCACTCCAATCGGTTCTTTGGACCACGTCCTTGTCAAAGTGGACATCTCTCTGGCTATTATCAGAGAACCACCTCACCGCCGTCGAGTCTGGCATTTCACTCAAGCTGACTGGCAGGATCTCCAAGCAGCCATCAAACTTATAGACTGGTCTCCTATCTCTACTTTCTCCAACATCAACTCATCCTGGGAATTCTTTCAAAGAAACTTGCTCTCCCTCATGCATAGATTTATCCCCTCTTGTCTTCAGTTGTCCTACCCTTCCTCCTGCCCTTGGTTTACTGAAGCTTGTGGTGAGGCAGTTGTCCTGAAACAACTTGCCTTTGCCTCATGGAAAGCAAACCCAACTGAGGACAATCTCAGTTTCTTCCTTAAAGCTCGGAACAAGTGTGTATCTACCCTCACGAGAGCCAGAAAACAACATCTTTCTCATTTCAAGTCTGAACTCTCAAACCTCTATCCCTCCTCAAAATCCTGGTGGCATCTAATCAAATCTGTTTCTAGTGTATGTTCCCCCTCCATCCCCTCTCTTACCTCAAATGGCCGCACTGCCGATACTGCACGTGAAAAAGCTGAATGCCGAAACTCGGTGTTTGCAGCTAAATCTTGTGTCCAAAACCCATCACTTTCTCGACCCACCTTACCCAGTCGCACCCAACTGTCCCTGGACTCTGTGTCCTTTTCTCCTGACAAGGTGGAGAGCCTGCTGTCAAACCTAGACTCAGATTCTGCAACCGGTCCAGAAGGCATCAGCCCACGTGTCCTAGAAACCTGCTCTTCTGCTCTTGCTCACCCTCTCTCTCTTCTATTCACCCTCTCATTTGCTCAAGGTCATCTGGCATCTGCTTGGAAATCAGCAAACATTACTGCCCTCCATAAAAAGGTGCAAAAACAGATCCCTGCAACTACAGACCAATCAGCCTTCTCCCAATCATCAGCAAGGTTATGGAATCCATCATCGCTTCAGGCATTAAATCCTTCCTCTTCTCCAATGGCATGATTTCCGATTATCAAATTGGTTTCAGACCAGGTCACTCCACACTGGATATGCTGCTTCTGCTCTCCCAACAATGGATGGAGGTCCTCAATGCCAGACAGGAAATCTGAGCCGTATCCCTGGACATTTCACGTGCTTTTGACAGTCTGGCACCCTGCCCTACTCACCAAACTCTCTTCCTATGGTATCCAAGGCCATCTCCACTCATGACTCGCAGACATCCTCTCCTGTCGCAGTCAACGTGTGGCCCTAAATGGAGTTCTTTCATCCCCTCTTCCTGTCCAGGCTGGAGTTCCTCAAGGTAGCGTTCTGGGCCCTGTTCTTTTTCTGGTTTTCATCAACGATCTCTCCGACTC
>NC_140961.1:100449783-100454783 GCF_056783735.1 Eptatretus burgeri | reverse complement strand
CTTTGCATTAAAAATTGGTCATGCTTGAGGTACATGCTCGTATCATTCCAATATAACATCAAGACCACAGGCTCTGAACTTTTTTCCTTTCGGAGATCATTTGGATTTAATGGAATAAATGTGTTTATTTAAACAATTTGCACATGTTCCCGGATGTAAAATTTATTCATTTATTTATTTTTGATCCCTCAATTCCCATCTGTGTGCCGATTTATATACCACCCCCAGTATCTGCAAGAACACACAGATTTTCTTGTTGTTGGAGTGCTCGGACTGCAGGGTGCTGGGAAATCTACCATAATGTCTCTCCTCGCTGGAAATTCCTTCGAGGGTGACCAGAGGTAAGGTCTTATTTCTGGTGTTTTTTTATTGAAAGCAAGAAACTGGGATTTGTGTAAAAGAGTAATAAGTTGAATAGGTACAAGTATACGATTAGTAATAAAAACACTTTTGAACTAATGTTCAGAAAAATCAACATTTGCGAAGAATTCTAGACTTGATTGAGATCTCATACCATTCAAGTTCAAAACAAGAATGACCGCACTGTGGTCACAGCCTGTGACAAAATTCGGTAACTGGCAGATTGGGAAATGCGCATTTAATGCACTCTTAAAAGATGAACAGCGCTTTGGGAAACACATTTACCGCGCTATTAAAATATTAACTCGACGCCTCTCATCCACGTCAGCCTCCGCCACATTTCCACAGTTATATCAGAATGACCTGATTCGTCACACGGTCACGGATTGTTGAACCCCAATATGGAGCTATTCAATAACTACGTAACTATTTTTTTTTCTTCGTAATTTACATAACGTAATGCTTGATTACCATTCGCTCTGACAGGCTTGATTAAACCAGACTATTATACGACGTATGATAAGATATGTCCCCAGCAATGGGAAAAGTTTCAGTTAACCTATCAATTTAAATTATTTCATGGACTTTAAAAAGGTTAATTGTGTTGCACTCCTGGTTTCATTCAGAGCCAAAGCTCTGAGCTACTTTTATAACACCAAAATGTGTGTGGTTAACTGTGAAAAATGACGTATAGTCTGACAGTAGTGACAACTGAAAAACACTTTTAAAAGCAGGAGTGGTTAACGGTGGAATATTACAAACAGTCCAACAGCCATTGTTGGCAGATGTGCGGTATAATTATACGTACGCAGTTTATACAGACAGTCCTTGACTTATTTAAGGGTTCTGTTCTTGGGACCCTTCTAAAAGTCGAATTTCACTGAGTAAAATCTGGAAAAGAAAAAGAATAGGATTATACAAACGTTTATGTGTGCAGTGCTTGCACATACCTTAATTCTTAGTGTTGACTTGCTCATGTGAGGGGGACTTACAGGTTGAAGATGTCGAAGTAGTTTGAGTAGCGGAGGTTGAAAGCTCAGGAATTGCGGACTCTGTAGAAGGTTTACAAACCTTCTTAACGAAAATATCAAGGGTGGATTGAACGGCTGCCCGCTTCTTCTCATCATAAATGATTGTGCAGCACTAGAGACAATCTTGGATGATTCTATTGATGATGGCAAAGCGTTCAGCGTTCGGGTCCATCCTCTCGAGAACAACCAGTCCTGCATCAAAATGCTTGAAAGCCTCGCCCAAGTCCTTTATTTATTTATTTAGTTGTTTGTTTGTTTGTCTATTTTTAAAAATATTTTTCAAAAAAAATGTTTTAATATTTATTTTAATCGGCGCTTACCAAAAGTCGAGTTTACGTATGTCGACCGTCGTAACCTGACGACTGCTCGTATATACTGTTTATCTCGGAGGTTTTGTGCTGATGGATTCCTGTGTACATTCTGTGGTGGTAAGGTAGGAATCAGTCAGGTATCTCCGGAGTGTGTGTGTGTGTGTGTGTGTGTGTGTGTGTGTGTGTGTGTGTGTGTGTGTGTGTGTGTGTGTGTGTGTGTGTGTGTGTGTGTGTGTGTGTGTGTGTGTGTGTGTGTGTACACACTTGATTACTGTGCTTTCTGATGGGCCTGATTAAACGATACTATTATTTCACATGTATTCAAGGAGGGAAGGAGGAAAGGAAAGAAGGGTGAGGTGAGGCACACGTTCGTGCGAATAATAATAGTTCATCGAGCCCGGAACAGGGTCTGTAACCCTCTCAAGCTGCAAAGCTTCAAATGTTTCAGTCTTTCTACGCCCTTCACCTTCTGCAGAGGTTATACACGCAACGATTTCTGGAGAGTAGCTCCATCCTTCGGCCTCCCTCCTCTGCCTTTCGGCGTTCCTTGTTTTTTTTTTCTTATCTTGTACGTGCTAGCACTCACTGTCCATGTAAATGTTCAGTTAATTGTTGAATCTTTTTCATTTTTTGCAGATTTTGCTCAATGAACTTTGACTTGCGCAAAAATCGACATATGTAAAGGTCCCAGGAACGGAACCCTGATGCAAGTCGAGGACTGTCTGTATTTGCAGTGCCTTCAGAAAGTATTCACACCCCTTGACTTTTTCACATTTTGTTGTTTTACAGCCTGAATTTAAAATGGATTTAATTTAAATTTATTGTCACCAATCTACACAAAACACTCCTTAATAACAAAGTGAAAACGTGTTTTTAGAATTTTTTTACAAATTAATTAAAAATCAAAAGCTGAAATGTCTTGTGTCAATAATTTGTAGAAGTGCCCTTGGCAGCGATCACATCTTCACGTCTTCTTGGCCTGTATCAGCTTTGTACATCTGGATTTAGGGTTTTCTCCCATTCTTCGTTGCAGTTTTGCTCAAGCTCTGTTAAGTTGGATGGGGAGCATCGGTGAACATCAACCTTCAAGTCTTTCCACAGATTATCAATGGGATTCACGTCTGGGCTTTGGCTGGGCTACTCAAGGACTTTCATGTTCTTGATCTGAAGCCATTCCAGTGTTGCTTTGGATGATTGATTGAGGTCCTTGTCCCGTTGGAATGTAAATATTCACCGCAGTCTAAGGTGTATTACACTCTGAAGCAGGTTCTCCTCAAGGATTTGCCTGTATTTGGCTCCATCCATTGTTCCCTCTATCCTTACAAGTCTCCCAGTCTCTGCCATCGAAAAGCATCCCCATAGCATGATGCTGCCACAACCATGTTTCACGGTAGGGATGATATTAAATGGGTGATGAGCTGTGCTCAGTTTCTGCCAGACGGAGTGCTTTGCATTCAGGCCATAGACTTCAATTTTCATCTCATCAGACCACAGAATCGTTTCCCTCATGCTCTCAGAGTTCCTCACATGCCTTTTTGCAAACTCCAAGCGATCTCTCATGTGCCTTTTTCTCAGGAGTGGCTTCTGTCTGGCCACTCTCCCATAAAACCTAGATTTATGAGGTGTTAGAGATTGTTGTACTTCTGACAGGTTCTCCCATCTCAGCCAAGGAACTCTGTAGTTCTGTTCGAGTGGACATTGGGTTCTTGGTCACCTCCCTGACCAAGTTTCCTCTTGCCCAGTTACTCATTTTGGTCGGACAGCCAGCTCTTGCAAGAATCTGGGTAGTTCCATATTCTTTCCATTTCTTCATGATGGAGCTCACTGTGCTCTTGGGAACTTTCAACACTCTAGAAATTGTTTTATACCCTTCCCCAGATCTATGTCTTCTCACAATTCTATCTCGGAGTTCTGCGGACAGTTCCTTGGACTTCATGGTTGAGGTTCTGCTCTGATATCCACCGTCAACTGTGGGACCTTATATAGAAAGGTGTGTTTCTTTCTAAATCATGTCCAATCAATTCAGTTGGTCACAGGTGGACTCCGATCAAGTTGTGGAGACATCTCAAGGATGATCAAAGGAAATTGGATCCACCTGAGCTCAATTTGGAGTGTCGTAGCAAAGGGGTTGAATATTTATTGCAACTTTTCATTTTTTATAAATTTGAAAACTTTCTAAAAACATGTTTTCATTTTGTCATTATGGGGTATTTTGTGAAGATTGGTGGAAAAAAAATTAAATTATTCCATTTTTAATTCAGGCTGTAACACAAAATGTGAAAAAGTCAAGGGGTGTGAATACTTTCTCAAGGGTGTGTGTTTGTGTGTTTATATGAATGTATATATATATATATATATATATATATATATATATATATATATATATATATATGTATGTATGTATATATGATTGACCCCTCCCATGCTCCTATAGTCAGTCGCTGCATAGAGCAACCCAAGAAGACTTGCGCAAGGTAAGTGCTAGACTTCTTGGGTTGCTTTATGTCGCGACTTTGGCGAGAGCAGCATGGGAGGAGTCAGTCATTTATATAATCCGAGCCACCTGAGTGTAGTCGATTATGTGAGAGCTGATTGGCTATTCCCTCCATTCACAGGTGGGAGATGTGGGTGGGTCGGTCTTTATTTATTTATTGACTGCTTTTGACGTTCGCACGTGGTACATGCTTGAGAGCCTCATTGGTCTACGCCATCGCTGATGATTCACCAATAAGTGGTGAAACCGGTCCGGCAGCTGAGGGGAGTGTATAGCATTGGGATTGTCGTGTGTGTGAACTATGTGTGAACGTCTTTATAGTTGTTGAGGAACTCTGAGAAGGGTTTGAAACAGCGTTTAGCACTGACCTTGCCTAAGTCTTCTCGGCTTGCTTTATGCATCTACTTTGGCTGGAGGATCATGGGAGGGTTCAATCATTTATATAATGCTCGCCACCTGGGTGCAGTCAATTAGGTGAGAGCTGATTGGCTTTTCCCTCCATTCACAGGTGAAAGATGTGGGTGTTTCTTTCGATCAATATATATATATATATATATATATATATATATATATATATATATATATATATATATATATATATTATTACCTTTCCTTTCGTGCTGCAAAGGAATGTCGGGCTGCCGAGGCAGTTTCATTGGCTAGGCGTACAGTCATGGACTGGTCACCACTCCAATGCGGGCTACCCTGAATGGTTATTTCCACAGGACACTGGTACTCATTACACTGACCTCGGAAGGATGACAGGCTGAGTCAACCCCACCTCGCCTTAATTCAACGGTCGAC
>NC_140961.1:100437283-100444783 GCF_056783735.1 Eptatretus burgeri | reverse complement strand
CATTGACCAGAGTCGCAGGGCCAGGTTTTATGACAGAGCTGAGCTGTTCAGTGAGTTGAGACGTAAAACTGTACTTGCACTAAGGGAGGGTCAAGTGATTCTCGTCCTGTTTACAGGGGACTTCGCGCATTGCGTTCCTCCAAGCCCATCCCTCGGTGTACTTTAGTTAGAACAGAGGGTGGTGGGCTCTTGACAGAGGAGTCCGAAGTGAAGGCCCGCTGGGCCGGTTACTTTGGGCAGCTGTACCAGGCTGACCCACCAGCTGTCGAGTTGGATGTCAGGGGTTCTATCATTATTTTATGCCAAAAGCTGACCCTCCAATCAACTGTGATCCACCTTCGTTTGTGGAAACACAGGATGCAGTGTACCAATTGAAATGGGGGTAAAGCTCCAGGGTTTTGTGGCATCCCTGCTGAACTTCCCAAGGCTGGTCGAAATGCTGTACTCGTGTCGTTGCATGCAGTTCTGTCCTCTGCCTGGAACACGGGCATCATCCCAACTGACTGGAAGAGGGGCCTTGTCCCTTTGCAAAGGGAAGGCTGATTGCCAGGACTGCAACAACTACCAATTGATGACGCTGCTCTCAGTTCCGGGAAAGGTCATTGCTCGGATAATTCTTGATAGGGTTCGCCACCATCTGCTTGAGCACCAGCACCCAGAGCAGTTAGGATTTACACCAAAGAGGTCATCAATTGACTGTATCCTTGCTCTTTGGGCCCTCACCAAACGCAGACGAGAGTTTCGACAGGGGCTGCTGCTTGCAACCTATGTTTATCTCTGCAAAGTGTTCGATTTAGTGAATTGGGATGGCCTCTGGAGGAGTCTTGGTCTTCGTGGGGTGCCACCAAAACTGATCAATCTGAGGTCTGAACTATACTCTGGTACTGAGAGTGCTGTGGGATGTGGTGATACCATCCCTGAGTTATTTCTAGTTGTTACAAGAGTTCATCAGGGTGTGTACTGGCCACCACCCTTTTCAACACATTGTATGGACTGGATTCTGGGGAAGATGTCGGAGAGATCAAGCTGCGGTGCATCATTTGGGAATGTCAAGATCTTTAACCTTGATTTTGCAGATGATGCAGTCATCTTTGTGGAGACTCGAGATATCCTTTTGTGGACCCTCAAGGTGCTGAATGAGGAGTCGGAGCCACTGGGATTACGGGTTTCCTGGGTCAAAACGAAGATCCATGCTTTCAGTGACATCTTGGATGCTGATATCTTGTCTGTACCTGTTTGTTGTGAGGATATTGAGGTCACGGAGAAATTCACTTACCTTGGCAGTGATATTCATATCTCTGCTGGCTATGAGCCAGAGGTCAATGGACGTCTGGGTCGGGCCTGGGGAGTCATGGATTCACTGGATCATGGGGTGTGGTGCTGTAGGTAACTGTGCCGGAGGACGAAAGTCCAAATCACCAGGTCCTTGGTGCTTCCAGTCTTGCTCTGCGGATGTGAGACTTGGACTGTGACCAAGGATCTGAGATGGAGACTTGATTCAGTTGACACCAGTATCTTTGGAAAACCCTCAGCTGTCACTGGTTGGACTTTGTGTCCAACGATCGGTTGCTGAGAGAGACTCAAATGAGATTTTTACCTACATTGTCTGAGTCTCAGTTGCAGTTGTATGGACATGTGGCTCGTTTTCCTGATGCTGATCCTGCTCACCAGATTCTTTCAGCGAGGGAGTCTCGTGAGTGGAGGAGGCCAATGGGCCGTCCACATGTCTTGTGGATGCAGCAGGTTGATCAGCATCTCAAGGAGATTGGGATGGGCCAGGCATCTGCCTGGGGGATGGTCAGACGGCGGCCCCTGGAGTACCGGTGGAAAGTGGGCACAGCGACACGCTGCTCCGGTGCATGCTCCCCGAGCTGATCTGACCTGACCTGAGACGACAGGCTTTCTTTACAAATATTGATGCATATTCTATTTCTCTTAATTTACCTCCTTCTTATGCTAAACATGCACCATGGAAATAACTATTTCTAAGCTATACATTCTTAACCCCCATAAGCCATCTCCGCAACAGTATGTTAGCGAGCTGGGGGCTGATGTTTCGAGTATTTGCCCTTAGTCAAAGCAAAATCGGGGTTTTGTTTTTATGTTCTGATGACACTGGAAATCTCAGACACACCACACTTCCCATACTAACTAACGTATTCTTTTATCAGCTTTTAGTTTTTGAATTCCTTGGGATTTTTATGCCTTTAAAAACTCGGAATTTCTTTTTTAAAGCACATCAAAATCGTTTTGAATCATCTTTGGGTATTCTTATTCAAATAGTATAGCACATTCAGGCACTGGTATAGCCATATGCATGCTCACATTACCTGTAATAAAATAGCACTCAAACCTTTGTTCAAGAGCACAAATTTAAGGCCAGGGAAGAAGTGCACTTGACAATGATGGCAGACTCTCCAAGAGAAAACAATATGCTGCGGCATGTCAAAAACTTAATTGCATACATCTCCACTGTGCATCAAATTGCTGCAAATGTCAATGATAATGTGCAATTTATCAGGTGAATATGAAGCCACAATGCATACTCTACACCAAAAGTGATTTTATGCATTTCAAATTCAAAAAATCTTTTGTCCGAAAGAGGGATTAGGATTTGCATAAAACAGGTAAATTGAGCAGTGAGTGGTGTTTGTATGACTTAGCCCTGACATATTCATGATGGATCGCTGTTACTTCTTTCAGCTGCATCGCAAGCATTCCCAGAATTGGTTTAACATTGAACCCTTGATTCCGTAATTGTTCGTGTGTCCTCGCTTCACTGGATGATCAGTGGTGCCGTTTTCCTCCCTTTAGTCATTATTGTAGAGCCTTCCCCCTTTCTGTGCAGCTTCATCAATTCGAAGAAACCTGTTTGAACAGCACACTGTATGTTCTATTGGTCATTTATATTGTACGAATAAGTGATTATTACCTCCGCCACCGAAGGTGAAGGAGCTTTATGTTTTCACCCCTTTCTGTTTGTTTGACTTTTTGTTTGTTTGTTTGTGTACAGGATATCTCAGAGTTGTTGATGGATTCGGATGAAATTTTGTGGACAGCTTAGGTGTTTAACAAGGACGAACTGGTTATATTTTGGTGAAGATCCGGATCCGGATCAGGCTACGAGATTTAAAAAAAAGATTCTTCACCATTGAGAGATGGGGCCAAAAATGAGAGAAAGCACGATATCTCAAAAACTTGTGGGCGGATTCGGATGAAACTTGGACGTGTTGGGTGTGTGGCAAGGATGAATTAATTCGATTTTCGTGAAGATCCGAATCCGGATCTGGATATGATAATTATTTAATTTCTAAAGTGATTCTTCACCATTAAGAGATAGGGCCAAAAACGATATTTAGCATGATATTTAAAAAATGTATTGGGCCCGATATGTTCTTGTGGATCAGGCATTGTGTGGCGGCGGTATGCGCTCTCACCAAGTGCCCTTCTCGTTGTACGTTTATTTGTTTCCCATCGTGACATGTTAAACAGGTTAAATTTATAAATGGCACACAAAATAGCTACATTATTGACAGAATTAGCACAGGCCTTTTAAGATAGTTGTCTGCATTTTCTCTTCAGAGTGATTTTTAGGACATTGTTGCTGTCCGTGGCATATTCTTCAGATTTCGATCCTGGCACCATAAAAGGTATCTACATCAGACTTTGGCCACAAAAATAAGAGGCAGGATTTTGTTCAGATTACCAGTACATAAAGGCATAGATTTTTTAAAAGATACTATTGAGTTTATTTCTACCGATGAGAAAGTGTTAGTGATCAGAACAGTCAACTTAATATATCATTTTGATGATGTGTGGATGAAACCCGTTCATGCATGAAAAGTAACAGACAGTATGGAGTCAGGTCATGTTCTTCAAGGAAAATGATAGAATTAAAAGAGGGTAATGGCAAATGATCTTGTCAAATAAAAATTGGATATTTATTATTCCAATTTGTTGTCCTCACTCATTCAGTGTGGGTGCTCTTTGAAGGGATCTAATGGCAAATGATGCACTGGGCAGTTTGCCATTACCTCTTCCAGCAGCTGTCACAGCAGGAATTTTTTCGTTTGGCCATGGTGTCTGCACACAATGAACTACTCTTCTGAATGTCACTTGGGAACTTTAATGTCCACGAGCAGTTAAGACACCGAGCTAAAAGTCTTCATGAGGGATGGCACAGTCATTGGTATTCTTCCCAAACTACATGTGAAGTACCAGGATGGTGGGTTTCTCATCAGTTCAATAATTAAAACAAGATGGCTCAAAGTCAAGAGTGCTACCTGCTCGTTATCCTACCAGCCTGTTTTTGATTATGGTTGAATAAATTAAGTTTTTGATGTGTGGAGAAAGGATATTTTTAACTTCATTATTGGTAATATTTTGAAATCATGTACTTTGTCTTGAACAACATTGAAGTGATGGTAGGGGGCCACCAATATATTGAGACATGATGCTTTGGAGGAAAGGGCCAAGAAGATTGGGAATGTGGATATCTGCCATTGATTCTGTTTTGAAGAAATTATTTGCTCTTTCCATAATTGTTTAAGGAAGGATTATTTATTCTTTTCATGAAGGAAAGGATTATTGGAAGGATCTTATGTAAGAACAAAACATTTCTTCAGTTTTGGCCAATTATGATCTGCGAAATTTAGTCTTTCATTGAGGTTGGGTGGAATCCTTGGGGAATTGTCATGGAACCAGAAGGATTATCTTTCCAAATAAACTCAAAATAGCCAAACATTGCTCAACTTGGTCAATTTGGCCCAAACAAAATAATCGTTATGGCAAAGAAGAATCCAAAAGAGGAAGTTAATAATAAATAATTTCTCATTCAAGGATTCATTACATTTAGTTCCGTTACCTGGGGCACTTAGATAAGTGTCCCTTCCAGGACAATGCACTCATTAATTGCAATACTCATTAACTATGCAGCCCCAGAATGACAAATTTTAGTTGGGTTGGGAATCAAATTTGGGAGAGACAGCTCTGAGGGATGTTCTCTCCTGCCATCGCTTCTGTCAACCCTAATGTGTGTGTGTGTGTGTGTGTATTATATTTTTGATGTATATATTTTATATATATATATATATATATGATATATATTATATATATATATATATATTTATTTCTTCTTCTTTCGGCTGCTCCCGTTAGGGGTCGCCACAGCGGATCATCCGTATGATCCGCATAGTTATTTGGCACATGTTTTATGCCGGATGCCCTTCCTGACGCAACCCTGGTCGCCTCTTACAACACAGGGATATGGTACACCTATGTTAACCGGGGTATACACTAGCCCAGTACACTGGAACTCATTTTGCCGACCTCGGATAGATGACAGGCTGAGTCAACCCCCTGGTGTATTAATTCAGTGGCCCAACGGGGCTTGAACTCAGGACCTTTTGGATCCCAAGCCGCTGCCCTAACCACTGCGCCAACACCAGGAGATATATATATATATATATATATATATATATATATATATATATATATATATATATATATATATATATATATATATATATATATATATATATATATATATATATATATATATATATATATATATATATATATAATTATTTTTTTTTTTTTTTTTTTTTTTATGTGTCCATCCATCCATTGGGACCATACTCTGTGCAGAGTGTTGGTGCTGCTTAAGCAGTCTCCTTGGCTATTGGGCACAATCCTGGACGGATCGCCATTTCAACACAGTATACCAGCATGCTGGCACTCATTGTGCGGACCTCGGAAGGACGACAGGTCGAGTTAATCCCACCTGGTATTAATTCAACAGCTGAGCAGGGTTTGAACTCCAGACCCTCGGATCCCAAGCCCGCCACTCCAACCATTAAGCCAACGCCAGGCATATTTTATGTATGCGTATGCAGTGTTGGGCACAAAAGCGATAATCCGATAACAGACAATTATCGAAGTTTACTTTTTTATCGAACTTTTGTCGGAAGTTAACTTCCATTTATAGTTATCGGACCAGTTAACTTCCGATAACTCGATTTTTTTAGTCCGATAATATCCGTTAATTTTTTTGTCCGCTAACATTTTTATCGTTTCCGGGTTCCGGGAAATTATTCCGAGAAAAAAAGTTGACGTCATAATATCGCCGCTAATGGAAATCGCCTTTACCATTATCTCCAAAACTAGCCAAGCTGTTTGAATTTTGTTTGCGGGAATCAAGCCGGGCATTAGCACAGATAATTTATCGCAAACCTGATACATCACAATGACGTCATATTCCTTTTTATAACGTCATCATTAAGAGGATGAGAATCTTAGCTCATTTGAGCTTGTTTATGTGGATATTTTATACATATATATGTATTTATATATTTCCTACATATATATATATATATATATATATATATATATATATATATATATATATATATATATATATATATATATATATATATATATATCGTTGAAAGTGTGTCTGTGTGTGTGTTTCTCTGTGACCTATGCACGCGAAAAGTAATGGACTGATCCTCACCAAACTTCACATGCTGACAGAACATGTACCCGGGAGTGTCCCAATGTAAAAGAATTGTACTTCCGGTTTCCGAATGATGACGTCATCACCTGATTTTGTAACGTTAATTTTTCAAGTTCAGCCGATTGACATGGGGCCAACGCCATTTGCAATAGAATGAAAAAATAATGCTACAGTCAATTGAAGACAATGACTTCCGACTTCCCGGTTTCCGAATTATGACTTATGCATTCGACACACTTGCAAAAATGACCGTATGTATATTATACCGTATAATGATATAATAATCATCTGTAAGTCATATTTTATTAACATTTTCTTTGTTCATTATTGTTATAACCATGGTTATAAAAACCATTGTTACTGTATAATGTTTTTACGTCACTTCAGCCTGGATTCGGGATCAGCGATCAAATAATGTAAATCACGATTAAAAATTATTTTTTTGATGATGCGGGAGTTATCTTTATTAAAATCAGTGGAGGAAATATACACCATGTCTGATATTTGGGTCTTTCATGTCTCCGACGATGCCTTTATCTACAGGGACGCATCATTCCCCATGACAAAAACCGGAAGCAAAAGAGTCATAGCCGACGACACGGATTCCAAATTCCCAGGGTATTGTGTTGTTGTTGTTGTTGTTGTTGTTGTTGTTTACTATTCTCTCATGTGCACGCGTTGAGTATGAAGCTCACGACGTTCGCTATTAAATGCTGTGCGGTGTATAAACACGATCGGGTTTGATTTCTATGTTGCGAATATTAAACGCTGTGCGATGTATAAACACGGTCGGGTTTGATTTCTATGTTGCGAATATTAAACGCTGTGCGGTGTATAAACACGATCGGGTTTGATTTCTATGTTGCGAATATTAAATGCTGTGAGGTGTATAAACACGATCGGGTTCGATTTCTATGTTGCGAATATTAATAAACGCTATGCGGTGTATAAACACGATCGGGTTTGATTTCTATCTTGCGAATATT
>NC_140961.1:100389783-100432283 GCF_056783735.1 Eptatretus burgeri | reverse complement strand
ATTCATATAAAACCCGCGCCCTATCGTGAGGAGCGCCTTATGTGTGTGTCAAATACAGGAACGGCACACAAAACTGAGACTGCGCCTTTTGGCACGGTGCGCCTTTTGGTCGTGAAAATACGGTATATATATATATATATTTATATCATATATATATATTTATATCATATATATATATATATATATATATATATATATATTTATATCATATATTTATATCATATATTTATATCATATATTTATATCATATATTTATATCATATATTTATCATATATATATATATATATATATATATTTATATCATATATTTATATCATATATTTATATCATATATTTATCATTTTATATATATATATATATATATATATATATATATATATATATATATATATTTATATCATGTATTTATATCATATATATATATATATATATATATATATCATGTATTTATATCATATATATTTATATTTATCATATATTTATATCATATATATATATATATTTATCATATATTTATATCATATATCATATATATATATCATATATATATCATATATTTATATCATATATATCATATATTTATATCATATATATCATATATTTATATCATATATATCATATATTTATATCATATATATCATATATTTATATCATATATATCATATATTTATATCATATATATCATATATTTATATCATATATATATATATATAGCCTGGTGTTGGCGCAGTGGTTAGGGCAGCGGCTTGGGATCCAAAAGGTCCTGAGTTCAAGCCCCGTTGGGCCACTGAATTAATACACCAGAGGGTTGACTCAGCCTGTCATCCTTCCGAGGTCGGCGAAATGAGTACCAGTTTACTGGGCCGGTGTATACCCCGGTTAAAATAGGTGTACAATATCCCTGCGTTGTAAGAGGCGACCAGGGTTGCGTCAGGAAGGGCATCCGGCGTAAAACATGTGCCAAATCACTATGCGGATCATAAGGATAATCTGCTGTGGCGACCCCGAACAGGAGCAGCCGAAAGAAGAAGAAGAAGAAGAAGAATATTTATATGATATATATGTATCTATATATAAATTTATATGTTTTATCATTATATATATATATATATATATATATATATATATATATATATATATATATATATATATATATATATATATTGTTACGGCTGTGGAAATTCGCTATACAACATAAAGGGTCCTGAGATCAGTGATGACGATAAGTATGTTTGTAGTTAGATTTCCCCACCGTTGTTTAGAGGGAATTTCCGTGTTCACCGGGCTGCGATCCTTTGAGATAGCCGTTTTTCTTTTTTCTGTCATTATTTTGGACCACTCATCCCC
Organism: Eptatretus burgeri; assembly: GCF_056783735.1. Classification (NCBI taxonomy): domain Eukaryota; kingdom Metazoa; phylum Chordata; class Myxini; order Myxiniformes; family Myxinidae; genus Eptatretus; species Eptatretus burgeri. Next base: position 100,430,935 of record NC_140961.1, on the reverse strand, counting down.
CAACACCCAAATCGCCACCACCAACAACGCCCCCGAACAAGTACACCAAACCGCCACTACCTTCACCTCCACAACCCCACCCCGCAAACATCGCCTCACCCCAATTCTCAAACAACGCCCGCCAACAACCAAACCACCACAGCAAACCCCCCACCACCTTCGCCTTTCTCCCTCCACAACCATCAACCACACCACCTGTCAACACCGAACGTCGTGCTGTCCAAAGCCCGTTCGGTGATTGTTACCAAACGCGCCGTGCCACGAGTGCACATGGATCCTTTCGGGAGAGGAAAAGCGGATCAGGAGAGGTTCACGCCCCCTCTCCGTCCGTCCAATGGCTGAACGTCGGGCGGTGTGGCCCTGCCTCCAAATGCGAAGCATATGGATCCCTTTTTGGAGAGAGAAACTGATCAGGAGAGGTTCACGCCCCCTTTCCGTCCATCCAATGGTTGAACATCGGGCGGCGTAGCCCCGCCTCCAAACGCGATTTGATCCGCGTATTTGCATGTGCGCCCCACCCCCGGGCTATATAAGAGCAAACGCGGCGTGGCTCGAGGTGGAGTCGGAGAAGTCGGCAGTGGAGGATATACGGGGACGGACGGTGGAAAGGAAGAAGCTCGAAGCAGGCAGTGCAGACGGGGCCCGATCGACGAACGGGGGACGGAGCTCGGAGTGGAGGTCGAGGGGCGAGTTGCGGAGTGGAGCAGGGACGCGGAGGATGGCTCGGAGGCGAGAGTTCGCCGGAGTCAGTGCAGTCCCGAGGCCCCGCTAGGGGGGACCCAGCGTCAGCCATTCCCCTCTCCCCAGCCCGAGCAACAAGAACCTTCCCTATCCCGGGCATCAACAATTCCCCCCATCCACGCTGAGATAGTGCCGGTAACCCCGTCCGTTCCCCACCCCACCCGTGGTGCCGACCCAGAAGCACGTGCTTGCGCGGAGCACGCCGGAAGGAGCTCACCGGCCACCCCAGGGGAACGGGCTTAGGCGCGTTGCGCTGACATTGCGGCTTGCCCGCCATCGCGCCACGAGGGCGCGGGTAAGACCACTTCGGTCTCGTGGACCTGGCCGCTCATCCAGGTTCCATGCGCATTTGGTCCACGGACCTGTCTGCCTCCTTGCCTATGAGGGTGGCTTTTGTTTTCTTTGCTATTTGTGTAAATGTATGTGTGGTGCCAGTCTTGTAAGTAAACCTGTATAAGTGTGCTGAAAATAATTGCCCTTTTTATTCGGTTGTAACTCTGTGTTGTGTCCTACTTTCACTGTATATGTGCCTGAATTATTGTATGGCTGTAAATACGTGCTTGCCTTGTCTGAGTGTGAAATAAATGTACTTGTCGAACTGTTTCCCGTTTCGTTGCGTCCTTTCATTTGTTTGAAAGTTCCATCTTGCATCACGGAAGGAATTGGTAGAAGGGTGCAAGCACCCGGTAACTAATCACGTCTGTCGGGGCCGGCGATAACACCGCTCGGTTATAACTGAAGCACGGAACGGACCGCTTAAGCGGTTCGTGTCCTCGGTCGGCCAGCGGCGAGGTACGATCGCCCGGTTAACTACCCGTGCAGGTACTTAGGTAGGTCGAGTTTGGCGAACAACCCTATCCTGCGCGGGTGGCCGATTGGCACGATTGTGGTGGGGTCGAAAGACCCACCCGTGACGAGCTCCTGGTGATAGTTCCAAGGAGGGTCACGACTGAATTGTCCGTACCGGTGGGCGACGCTGTCGCGATTTGAGTTACGTGGCCGATCGCACGCCGGGCGGACTGAAATTCGTAACAATATGTTATATCATATATATATATATATTATCATATATATATATATATGTTATATCATATATGTATATATAATGTTGTATCATATATGTGTATATAATGTTATATCATATATATGTTATATTATATATATATATATATATATATATATATATATATATATATGTCATATATATATATGTTATATTATATATATATATATATATATATATTATATGTTATATTTTATATATACATATATATATATATATATATATATATATATATATATATATATATATATATATATATATATATATATATATATATATATATACACACACACATACAAGATATGCTATACATCATATGTTTTCTTCTCACAGGGGATGCCCCGAAGGGGCACGTGAGACCGACACGGCAGAACGGGCGGCGACGGGCGGGGGTGGGGTGGGGGCAGGAGTTCGGTGTGGTGCTCCAGGCCGTGTCATGCCGGATGTGCGAATGAGACCGCTTCCGGCCACAGGAGCCTGGCAGGGCGGGGCTATGACTGCTCTGGCCCAATAAGGAAGTGCAATTCGGGTCACGGCACGTCGCTTCGGATCGTCACCCCACCCTTCGCTCGGGGCTTATAAAAGGCGGATCGCGAAGCTGTCCACCCTCTTTTTTGCCTGCCTTCCTCGCCTTTGTCTTTGCCTGTTTTCCTCACCCTCTACTTCGCGTTTGCTCTGCCCTCTCTTCACTGCTCCTCATCTGCCTGTCGCTGCAGCTTCACTCTGGGTTGGTGTGCGACAGACGTTCTTTTGGGACCAGTGCAGAGCACACGTTTCCATGAGCCCCGGCAAAGTGATTAAGCAAGAGATAACGTGCCAACTCTTGAGGTTATAGTGGAGCGCCCCACAGAGGTACACGCTACACTCCAGCTATGCATGACTAGGTTAGGAATCTTTTGCCTTTCGCATCTTCTCTCCTCTATTTCCACCCCTTAATCTCGTTCCCTCTGGGCACACAAAAGAGCATCTATTACAGATTCGTAATCACAGTTACCTCTCGCACAACACCGCACCCCCCCCCCATATTGCACCACACCACACCTCCCACTCCCACACCTTAGACACCAGTATTTCTCCCTCATACCTCCCCCAAAGCGTACTGGGCTGCGTTGGTCAGCTGATCGTGCCAGGTATTACGAGGCCTTTAGTCCTCATCTGCTCTCTTTCTTTCTGGCTATTAATCTTGTGCGTGCGTGCGTGATGGCACCTGTCGTAGCATAAGTTAAGATTGTCGAAGTTCTAACGGCATAAGTTTGCTCTGTGTCTGCTTTTGTAAATTGTTTGCCTTTTGTCGCACCCCACAAATTCCTTGCTGTCCTTGATGTTCATAATAAAACCCATTCACTGTGCCACATCCCTTTCCTCGCTTGATTGTAAATAAATGCTTGTGTTGAAATGTTTCCAGCTCGTTTTCGTCTTTTTTCAGTATTTTAACAAACAATTTTATTATTTTTCTCTCAGTGTGCTTTTATTCTCCGTATAATGTCTCCTGAGCTGCCTATTGGAATATATATATATATATATATATATATATATATATATATATATATATATATATATATATATATATATATATATATATATATATATATATAATGTTGCTTTGCTTTGAAGAAGTTACATTGAGCAAGGAACTTTGTAGTCTTTAACTTTGGATTAACTGTTCAACTCGACCTTGAACTAATCAAAGGAAAGCTTCTTGTTTTCTTCTCATGGTCGATGGCCCAGAATAACTAATAATGTTAAATGAAGAACTTGTCTTGCTCATTAATACCAGTGTCAATATACGTTGGCAGATGGGTATAACAATAGATGAAATCAAGAGGACATTGACTGATGTATGCTAACCGTCGTGGGAAGCAACAAGAACTTATATTAAGTTTCAGCCACAAACAATTCGTCTGATCAAAAGAGCATTTTGCATTCCCTGTTTTGCTTCACCTCTGTTCTCTTTTCCCTCTTTTGTTCCAATGAAGCATCCATGTCCAAAATGTCAGTCTCTCCTTGCTTCTCACAGTGATTAGCATTCCTTTGTCAATCTTGTGTTTCTTGTGTTGTGTTGATTTCTTGTGATGATTTCATCCTTTGTGTAAAGTTTTAAAATTGCCTGCTCCTTGATATTTTTGACACCATTATTGAAGACTTCATTTTATTCCCCTCCAGACAGTATGTATTCAAACCTCAGTCTCATGAAATACGAGAAAGGGGAGGATATCAAACGAGCGGTGTAGATTTTTACATCACTCAAGAGAGGATAATATTTCTTGATACACAGGTAAGGTGTGTGCGTGCGTGCGTGTGCGCCTCTAAAAGCAGACTGAACCACCTCTAATCACTTGGCATTCATGTTTTACTGCTCCAGCCTGTGTTGAGTTCATCAATTTTGGATCACATCATAAACAATGAGAGGAAATTGCCACAGGAGTATATGTTGCCTCACATCTACATGGAGATGCAAGTACGTGTTTTCATTTTGACATCTTCAATTTGCACACTTAAAAAATGTATTTTTTAAACTCTTTCTTTGGACATGCAAATGTGCTTGTACTCTTGAGAAAAATGTCCATCAATTTCTTTTGTGTAAAGCTTTGGTTAATTTGTTTACTGGAGCTGGGTAAAAGGTAATTTGTTTACTGCAGCTTCGAGAAAGTGATGGTCAAAAAATTTCAAGATTTTTCTGACCCTTTCCAAATTTTGAAATTCGTGTATTTTGCCTCATAATTGCTCAATTATAAAATTGAGCAATAGCATTATTCACCCACCTCGACCACCCCACCCCCCCACCCTTTTCCCTCACGGATGCCATAATTTCAGTAACGGGGATGCTTTAGTTCTGTGTGAATTGTTGGCCTCTCCCTGTGCAGCAGAGACGGGGGTGTTCAATCACTTCTTTCTGTCTAGCTCATAACTTTTTTACAATATGAGTTTTTGTCAACAAATTGTCAACAAAGCTTTATTGTGAGAATATGGAGAAGACAAAGTAATAATTTCGTCAAAAGGTCAAAGATCAACGTCGCATAAAATCGTCAATTTTCATCCAATTGTCATGAAATTTTAACAATTTGCATATTGGGTCACTGAATTGGTTCACCAATGAAAAGCTAGAAGCCGATTGTTTTTTTTTAGATCAAAAGGTCAAAGGTCAAAGTTGCATAAAATCATCAATTTTCCTCTGGTTGACTTGAAATTTGAACAGGGTTTGCAGATTTGGTGAATGAAGGCAATTGCTTTTCACGTCAAAAGGTGAAGGTCACCCAACATCATCAATTTTTGTTGTTGTTTTCGTCATGTTTAGCATACGGAATGAGAAGAAGTCTGAATCCAAAACGGATGTGGACAGGCTTTGCATTTTCAGATGCTTTCTCGTTTACTTTTATAATTATAATGGTTATTAAGCTTGTATAAGGAGAGACTTCAATCCTCAAGAGATGTCAGAGGCTGTAGCTCTGCTAAGCTCATGCCGAATAGGTGGAGCCATGTGCAGGCAGTGAAGAGCTATTTAGCCAGCAGACCCTAAAAAAAATTTATATTGCAACTTCTGGCTTTGTTGTAGCCTGTGAGACACACAACCACCTCCTGCTAAAAGCAGTATCGGTAACCATACCACAATATAACATTCCACCACAAAACTAGCAGTCTGTATTCCAAAAAGGTCAAGAACAAGGGGGAAAAAAGGTGTTGAAGTTATCGACTGTAAAAGATCACAAAGTGCTGACGTTTCGTGTTTTACCTTTTGTTGGAGCTCCCCTTTTGCTCTGGTGATGAGTGAAGCCTGAAACGATGAGTAAAGAATTGCTATTTAGTTGCAATCCATTATACAGTTTGAGGCATTGCCAAAAGGGCTTCTAAATCCTCTGTGGGCTGACTGATATTGCAGTGTACAGGGTGGCCTGAAAGAACCTTGACTACTGCTAAATTTCTCGCACCTCTCTCCCTGCTAGCATTCATTGTCTTTGTTATTTTGCCTTGATACCTTTAAAATGATATTATTATCAGGCAGGACTGTTTGATGGTTGTTTCATCCAACCAATCAATAATATTGTGCACAAGCATGGATGACATTTTATTTCTTTCTTTTTTTTTCCAATGAGTTTGGAACCTATGGTTGTGATTATTTTCCTGCTTGGTGAGAGGAAAGATTAATGAAGTAGTGCCACATGGACTCATTAGTGTTTTCATACTGTACTTTATGTTGTTTTTTTATGCTCTGGCTCATCCTTCACCTGAATAACTCGACTCTTAGTCTCTTCAGCTGGCGGCGTTCTTGCTCACCGTTTGCCACTTGATCCTCATTGTGCAGGACTGGTTCATAGATCTCAACCTCATCAGGTATTTTAGCTGCCCTCTTGGTGTATTTCAATTCGTTTGCATGCTTTCTTTCTTGTAAAGAGAGTCGTCATGCGACTTGTTTGGTTATTTACCTGTGTGCACTCATAAATTCTAATCAAGCATGTGACGCACCTCGCAAATAGATTGAAAATGGGTTATTGCACCTGTGGCAATAAGGCTTTGTATTCTAGTCAGTCTTTTTAATTGATGATCACAATGTGCTTTGTATTATTCGGAATGATGTTTCTGTAAAGATTTCTCCAGGCGGCTGAGATGGTGAAACCATGCTCTCCTTTGCCGAACATTGATGGTAGCTCATCCGCTGGCACATCCAATGGGAGTGAATATTATCCCCACATTGGTGAGACCATTGCCACTTCGAAAGACACTTTGTATTCCTCAAATGCCTTGTTCATCATGCTTCTTCATTTAACATTTACCATGAGTGGTCTGTGTCTCTATACAGTGTTCCTGCATAACAAGGCAACTCAGGAGGACTTTAGTCCAGAAAACTTGCAGGATTTGCTCTGCAGCCTGGATAGTCTGCTAAAGCATTCCAACTTAAAATACAAGGGTAAGGGTGAATGTCTAAGACCAGAATTTTGAAATGGTAATCCAAAAGTAAAAACAAAAATCCGTTGATTTTGGATGTCAACTCGCATTATGAAAAACGATGGATTGCTGCTTCAGCATTTTAACCAAATTTTCATCATGCAGTTTACTTGTTAGGATGAAGAGTTTTAATTTTTTTATTTGTTATGAATTAATAAACAAAACATGGGAACTTTAAAATAAAATAAATTATTATGCAATTCACAAAATTAATCTGGAGGACATTATTTTCACAAGTGCACAATTTGAATCAAAAATCAAAATCAATCAAAATTAAAACAACGTTTATTTCCTTCAAGAAAAGCAACAAGGTATAAACACAACATTTGAATCGAGGCAGAATCCAAATAAGCAAGCTTGTGGCAGGAACGTCTTTACACATGCGGGTGAAAGTCGGAACAAACTGTGAAACAACATCGGATGACATAACGCATTTAAATAAACCATGGTATAAATGAAAGAAACGTATTCATTGGAAAACAATTTTACAGGATGAATGAGTGGGTCAGTGGATCAATGGAAAGCACCGGTGCGAGAATTCAACAGACAAATGCACAATAGATTTCTTAAAGGACAATACAATACAATCTTAAAGTGCAATACAGCGACACAAAATGTTGCTTCAGTTTGAATGAAAAATTAATTTTTCTAATACTATCTGGAAAATCATTCCATAGTTTAGGGCCAGAAAAACAAATATTAATTATGTTGAGAAGCAAGGGTTCTGTATTTTAGAAAATGAATATCGGTGGTGAATCTGGCATCACAAAATTTAGAAGGAACTAGTGTATTAATGCATTTATACATGAAAACACTTTCCTGACGTGATGTGACATCACAATTTCAGAAGATTTTAAATGATGAAACAATTGCTTTGTACAAGTTCTTGGAGGTTTTCTAGATATGATCCGAATATTTTTTTTCTGCAGTATACCAATTTATTTAGATGTGATAAAAATGTATTTCCCCAGACAAAATTACAATATGGAAGTACAAGTGAACAATAAAGTAACTTAAGTATTGCAATAGGGAGCAAATAATATCTCTGTAAAGCATTCTATTCAGTGAATCGGGATGTCCTCTGGAGGATTCTTGGTCTTCGTGGGGTGCCACCAAAACTGATCGATCTGATGTCTGAACTCTACTCTGGTACTGAGAGTGCTGTGAAGTGCGGTGGTACCATCTCTGACTTATTTCCAGTTGTTACTGGAGTTCGTCAGGGATGTGTACTTGCCCCCCACACTTTTCAGCACTTGTATGGACTGGATTTTAAGGCCCGGTCACACCTTGACGTTTTAGCCAGCGATGGCAACGTATTAAAATGTATGTAAAACGCTGGCTTACGTTGAACTTTTGATGTTTTTTTTTTTAAAGATAAGGACGTATTCATAGCGACTTGGTCTTATGTATAACGCATTAGTAACGGACACAGAACGTTTCGTTGTGTTATAGATAACTTATACCAACGAATGCTGAACCTGTTGTCGGCCTGCACAACCGATGCCCAACGATAGTCTAACTTAGGCATAGCACGTTGCACGCATCGCCGGCGATGTCGTGACGTAGCCTATTAAAAGGCTGACGCACAACGATTCGAATCATAACTGCCGTAGAAATGGAAGTGTCAACATCGCGGTCACACCTTGGCGATCTTGCCAGCGTATGCCGACCTACGAAAAATGTGTCTAAAACGTTGGCGCACGTCAAATACGGTATGAGTAAGTTTGGTATACGTGAGTAGAACGCTAAAGTACGCTATCATACGTCGTAGTAAGTAGAGTACGTCAAGAAATTTTTAACATGTTCAAAATTTTTCGATGTACTCGGCGTATGACACACGTTCCGCATGCGATGGGGATAAGTTTTACACACGATATGTGGACGCTTACACACGTCCACAAAGGCTACTTATAAGCTACTCATAAGTCGAAGCACGTCACGGTAATGTCTTTTTTACGCGAAACTTATTTCTAACTTATGTATGACGTGCTTTGAACCAATTCTTTACGTAGTCCCAACACACATCGACGTATGTAGACGTATTCCAATGACGTCTTCCGGTCGACAAAAAAAAAAAATTAACGTGTTTCTAGCTTACAACTGCCATATAAAGACGTGTTCCCAGCGGTTTTGGGAATTGGTATATAAAATGCTGCTCATAAAAGGGGAACCCAACAGTGTTTTCGAGTCCTTTTTGAGTCGATGTCCATGTCAGCAGTAACAGTATCAGTATCAGTATTAGTATTAGTATTAGTAGTAGTTTGTTCATGTTGGCAGTAGTAGGTGAGTGTGAGGGGGAGGGTGTGGGTTATGATGGATCGTCCTTGCGTCCGCGTGTCCACGGGTAGGAGACATCTTTTCACCATTGTTCGAAGTTCTTCGCGGATAATTTTTTATGGGGCTTTTTCAACAATGAGCTATAGCTTGTTTTTATGATTTAGGTCTATTCATAATGGGTTGGACAAATGCACAATGAACTAATAATGTGCATAGAGCGCTTTGATTACTTATAGATACGATATACCAATGAATAATTATTGTGAAGCCGGCGTTCACAAACTATGCCCAACGATAGCCTAACTTATCCATATCGTGCGGCAGTTTATCTTTGCCGGTGACGTAGGGTTTGCTATTCATAGGCTGCCACTCAACGATTTAAATGGCTGCATCTCCACTATTGAAAGTAGACGCTTGCGCTCAACAATTGGATTTTTTTTTTACACTCAACGACTTTTAAACGGTTCCACTCAGCTATTTTCATTGTTTACAATGAACGATTTAAATTGCTGTCACTCGCCTTTGTTTTTTGACGCTGGCGTTCAGAAATTTTAATCGTTTCTATTGAACGTGCTAAACCGCTCAAACTCCACTATTGAAAGTAGATGCTTGCGCTCAACAATTGGATTTTTTTTGCACTCAACGACTTTTAAACGGTACCACTCAGCTATTTTCATTGTTTACAATGAACGATTTAAATTGCTGTCACTCGCCTTTGTTTTTTGACGCTGGGGTTTGGAAATTTGAAGCGTTTCTTCTGAACATGTTAAAACGCTCAAACTCGACTATTTTAAATAGACGCTGCCGATGGACAATTGGAATCATAGCCAAGCTAGACATCGAAGTGTGAACATCCTCGTCATGCCGAAGAAAAGTTTGAAGAATGCTGCAAATAAGTGTCCTGGCCGTGGCCGTGGACGCTGACGCAAGGACGATCCATTATACCGACGTCTTTCAGCCTATGAGTAACTGAAAAGTAACGTCTGTCGATGTGTGGCAACGATCGCGTAACGTGCCAACAACACGTTAATCATAGGTTAGAAATAAGTTTCGGGTACGCTAAACATTTCCTCGGCGTGTCTCAACTTATGATTAACTTACAAGTAGCATGTGTTGACGTCTGTCAACGATCGTAGACCGTGCATACAACTTGTGGCCAGCGTAGCGGAATGTGTGAGTCATACGCCGGCATACATCGTGAAATTTCAAGCATGCAAAAAATTTGAGGACAACCAAAAAGTACAACGTTTATAGCCAACGTACAACGACGTATGGCAGTGTTTTTCAGCGTGCTCTCAATGTTATCAAAACTTACCCATAACATATTCAACGTGTGCCAGCGTTTTAGAAAAAAAAATCAAAAATCGGCATACGTTGGCTAAAACGTCAAGGTGTGACCGGGCCTTTAGGGAGGATGTCGGAGAGATCAAGTTGTGGTGCATCGTTTGGCAATGTCAAGATCTCGGACCTTGATTTTGCAGATGATGCAGTCATTTTTGCAGAGACTTTAGACATCCTCTTGGGGGCCCTCGAGGTGCTGAATGAGGAGTCGGAGCCGTTGGGATTCCGGGTTTCTTGGGTCAAAACTAAGATCAAGGCTTTCGGTGACATCTTGGATGCTGCTGTCCTGTCTGTGTCTGTTTGTGGTGAGGATGTTGAGGTCGTGGAGAGATTCACTTACCTTGGCAGTGATATTCATGTCTCTGCTGGCTGCGAGTCAGAGGTCAATAGACGTCTGGGTCGGGCCTGGGGAGTCATGGATTCACTGAATCATGGGGTGTGGCGCTGCCGGTACCTGTGCGGGAGGACGAAAGTCCGAGTCTTCAGGTCCTTGGTACTTCCAGTCTTGCTCTATGGGTGTGAGACTTGGACTCTGACCAAGGATCTGAGATGGAGACTTAATTCCTTTGGTACCAGGTCTCTTCGGAGAATCCTTGGCTCTCGCTGGTCGGATTTTGTGTCCAACGAGCGGTTGCTGAGAGAGACTTGGATGAGATTTGTTACCTGCATAGTCCGTGAGCGTCAGTTGCGGCTGTATGGACATGTGGCTCGTTTTCCTGGTGCTGATCCTGCTCACCAGATTCTCTCAGCGAGGGAGTCTCATGAGTGGAGGAGGCCAGTGGGCCGACCACGTGCCTCATGGTTACAGCAGGTTGACCATCATCTCAAGGAGATGGGGATGGGCCTGGCAACTGCCTGGGGGATGGCCAGACGGAGGCCCCTGGAATACCGGCGGAAAGTGGACGCAGCGACGCGCTGTTCTGGCCCATGCTCCCATACCTGACCTGAATTCAATGTATAGATTATGCCAATATTCTTTGCGACTTTATTTGCGATTTTCTGAATATGATATTTCCAAGAATGTTTAGAATCAACATCTACTCTGAGAATCTTGGTCCCTTCAACTCTTAAAATGGGATGAATTAATACAGACATTTGCAGTTATCGAGTCAGTACATTTTAGTTTTTCACTAAAGACAATGCAATTACACTTATTTGAGTTAACAGTCGACCTATCATCGTTGAACAAATCACAAACTTTGAAGAGATTCTCATTTACACCATTAAACAAAGAATCAAAATTTTTATCACAATACAAAATATTTGTGTCATCGGCATATAAAAGAAGATAAAGCAATTCAGTTGATTTATGAACATTAATGTACAAACGAAACAGGAGTGAACCAAGTAATGAACCTTGGGGAATGCCACAAGTAACTTGCTTAAACTCTGGTCGAGAGGATTTATCCCAATACAAGTACATTGAGATTCATTGCTAAGATGGTGACAAAACCAGTCATATGTAACACGCCTGATTCCATAAGTGTGTTATGTTTGTGTGGTAGATGGAGGAATTTCATAGGAAAGATAGGATTGTATAGAGTAGCTTAGTCCATGGATGTGTTTGAGACATCTTGATGTAAACTAAGTTGGGAAACTGTGAGCTTATGTGGTGCTGTGTTAAATTATGTAGGGTTTAAGGATAATTTCTCCCAGTACGTGATTACCCCCTGTGATCTTCTCCTATGTTTTTGTATTTCAAGACCGGTGATAAAAAGGGATCATGTCCTTAAAACAACAACTAAGCTGCTGCGCGTCCAAGCGGGCTGAAAAACCATGCCCCTGGAGTGGATGATTACCTGGCATGACGTCAGAGAGAAGAGAAGGGAGTGAGGATCACGGTCAGAGTTTCGCGTTGGGCGACAAGAAGGTAGGGAGTTAGATTCGGAGCGGGACACGAAGGAGAGCGGGACACGAAGGAGAGCGGTACAGAAGTGAAAGAGGCAGGAGATGGCGGTTCGAAGAGAAGGGCATTATGGCTGGCTTTCCCTCGGCACAGTGAAGAAGGCTGCACGATTCTTGTGTCCGTGCTGAGGTGAATTGGCTCGTGTGGTGGAGCAAGACGCTGGCCATTGACTGTTGGCTGATTTATACGAGACCAGCCTCGAAGCCTCATCCTGTGCCGTCAGAAGAAGAGATGGCGCCATTTTGCATAGCAGGGGCGTCGGCGAGAGTGATCGAAATAAGTTGTACAGCAGTTCCTGAGTCCTGGTGTTGAGTATTGCCACCTGAATTGCCTCCTGTACGTTTAGTGACAAAGCATTTTGGTGACCTTTAAGCTACCGAAACTCATCCGTGGGAGCACAGATAAGTGCCAGGATAAAGGAGGGATTTTTCTTTGTTTTTTTTTTCTGTCCCCTTGTCTGAATTTAAGTCTGTGTGGAGGTGCCTCAAAATTCGATATAGTTTACCTCCCGTTCAGTTTTCATTGTAAATATTTGATTTATTTTCATTAAACCCCATATTTATTTAAGTTGCTTGTGTTTGTCTATTTGTCGTGGGTTCGAGATATACCCCTTGTGCTGTGCTTCCGTATACTCCGTCCTTGCCCCCCTTTCCTTCCCGCGTGTGCCGTAATCTCCGAGAATCTCGGCTGTAATCCTCCAACGGTGAACTGCTTGGCTATCCGTCCAGGAAGGCAAAAACTCCTGTACACGACAATGGTATAACTTGGATTACAATAATTTGTGATTTATCGTGTCAAAGGCTGAAGACAAATCAACAAAAATACCTATGGCATGATAAAAAAAATTTCCCAATGCATCGATTATTCTATTACTAATATCAATCGATGCCAAAGACGAGTAACCATAATGGAATCCAAACTGTGACTGGGAAAGACTATTATGTTTGTCAAGGAATAATTACCAATGTGCACAATAACTGATTTAATTACTTTCAGACTCAGCTCATCCAAGTCAGGGGCCCTATGATTTTTTCGATGAACAAACAATATCATGGTCCTCCAATTCAATTATGGGGTAAAAATATAGAGAATTCAAGTAAGGGTCATTCAAATAACAGTGAACATCAACTACACTTGGTAGAATTGAACTAACTAGTGAAGGACCTATTTCCATAAAAAAACAAAAAATTCATTCAAAGCACCAGAATTTTTTCCAGTACTATCTGTTGTCTTTTCTCTGTTGTAATTCATTATGATATTCAAATCTTCGTCTTTCTTTTTGTTAATCAATGAATTGATTTCATTGAATCAAGCATTAACCCTTTGAACCCAAGTGACCGGTTTACCGGCCACTCATCAAACCTTCGTATACCTGAGCGGATAGATTTTACTCCAGGGAGGCTCGAGTGGGGGAGCTAAAAGTCCAAGGAGCTCAAGGTCCGAAGGGTTAAGACCTCAAGAAATCTCTTCTTTTAGCGAGAAATTGTTGCTCCAGAACTTGAATCTGTTGTTCCCTGACTAATATTCCATTGATACACTGATATGTCCTGCCAAGAATGCACTCCTAATGCATCATCAACAGCCTTTGCAAGACCATCAGCTTCACACAAATCTAAAAGTTACTTTATCTGCACAATGAAGACGCAACTTTTGAAATGACGTAATCCACCCCAGAATGCTCAGCGTGCATGCGCAGAAAACCCTAGCAACAACACTCATCGGGGCAGGGAACGTATATCGTGCATGCTAGTTAAGGATTGTTTCCTAAAATGGCTCACAAAGCTTCTAAAAGAAGCTGAAATTACTTGGAAAAAGAATCTGTAAGATAGGGGTATGCCACTGCACAACTAAAGATTTGGAGAACTTTCTTAACTCGTGCAAAAAGTTGATGTCTTGCAGCTCGTACTGCAAAAACTCCCAACGACATGGGCCTGTGCTTGGCCTGTGGATGGCTTGTTCAACCCTACCTCCCTGATCATCCCTGTCAGTAAGTGGACTTTGAACCTTGCGAGATTATCTCGTATGAACATGGCAGGCTTGGTGATTTATTTAATCGATATCGACAATCGGAAAGATGAGGCCGTCATTTTTTTTTTTTTTTTTTTTGTATACCTTGGTCGAGGCTCGTATGAGAGCTAACACACAACTCACAGCAAGGAGGCATGAGACAAGAGGGGCGGGAGTGGAAGGGACAAAACAGTGGGGAACAGACACATTAGGTGAACTGTGGAAGGGAGAGGGATGGGGATGGGACGGGGAACATGGCGAAGAGAAGATGGACATTTCAGGGACTTTCAGGAAGGAAAGTAGGAGAAATGAAGGAAGTGGGCTTGGGTGGATTATCGGGAGTAGAAAAGATCGAGGATTTGGATGGGGGAAGATAAGAGGTGGTGGTGAACAGCTGTTTTGAAAGCCTGGAGGGAAGAATGGGAAAGAATAGAGTGATGAAGTTTATTCCAAAGGCGGGAAAAAAGAGGAATGAAAGAGTGAAGATGAGCAGTGATTCATGATTTTGGTAGTTTTACCAGAAGGGGGTTGTTGGCGGACCTTGAGCGCCCTGTGGAAATGTGGTGGGGACAAATCGCAGAGAGAGCAGGGGGGGGCAAGGCTGGAGAGGAGTCGGTAGAAGACAGAAAGACCACCGACCAACCTGCGGTGATTGAGTGAGAGGCCCAAAGACTCAGCTTCATTGCGGGAGATGCTGATGATCTTAAATGCCCTGGTTTCGATAGCGTGAAGCCGAGAAAGGTGGGAGGCAGGAGCACCAGCCCAGAGGGGAGAGCAGTACTCCATCAGGCTACGGACAAAAGCTTTGTAAGTGGTCAGGAGCTCAAGAGGGCCGAGGAAGGACTTAGCACGACGGAGGATTCCCAGTCGGCGACTGGCTTTTGAGGCGAGGTTGGAAATGTGACTTTCCCAGGAAAGGTCATGGCAGATAGTGAGACCTAGAAGCTTGAAAGAAAAGACTTCTTCCAGAGGATTGTTGAGAAAGTGGATGGGGGGGTTTTGTAAACGGTCCTTTCGAAGAGACATAGTGAGAGTGTGAGATTTGTCTGGATTGAAAGACATGTCATTCCCAACATTCATGCCGACTTCCCAGAGGGAGATCCGTATCTGGTGAGGGTGCTTCTTAACACTGATTAGGTCATATCTGTGGTTTGTGAATGCACAGGGTAAGTTTAAATTGATATTTACGATAAATCATGTTTGGGAGTTGAGGTAGCGTGGAAGTTGGAGCTGTATGGGCTGTGAGGGGAATTCATTATAAATATATCTTTTTTAAAATTATTATTATTTTGGGGCCACAGAAGAAATTATACTGGATTTTTACATATATTGGTAAACGGAGACGTGCGTGCATGCGCGCGTGCTAGTGCTATATCCACTGCCGCCGCTCATTTGCACGAACAGAAAATGATAGGAACCCGACTCCCATCATTCACGGACATTTTTCGTGAGTTCAATTTGCATTCAGGAACAGAACAATTATGGTTAACCAACTTGAAATTGCAATTCTTTCGTCTAAATACTGAAAAATGTGTTTGAAAGACTATTTGAATTCCAGATTTCACATTCGCAACGGTAGGTTAAAAGTGCCTGGTGAGTAGAACCGAGTCACTGAAAACTCACACAGTGCATGTGCAAAAGGCCTCTTTAGCATTCATGCATCATTTTGAAAGTTGTGTATTGTGAAGAATACTGTTGTTATCCATTGCTGTATCTTCCTTCCTTTCGAAGATACTATTTCACATTGTACTACATGGTGTCAACACCCCTTCCACTGGCAGGAATGAGTTGTTAAATCCCTTTTATTATGCCACTGTACAGCTGAAAATTGCAAGTCATCTCCCCACGTATGTTGTGGGTCAGGGTGGGGGTACCCACCCATTTAGTACCCATGCAAAGTATGGTGTTGATACCGCTTTCCTTCGGCAGTGGTCAGAGGTGAAATTACTTGTGGTGAGCAACATA
Source organism: Eptatretus burgeri (assembly GCF_056783735.1). NCBI lineage: Eukaryota > Metazoa > Chordata > Myxini > Myxiniformes > Myxinidae > Eptatretus > Eptatretus burgeri. The sequence goes on along the minus strand of NC_140961.1, from coordinate 100,414,694 downwards.
CAGCTATACAGGGAAAATTTGCAAGTCGTCTCCCCACCCTTGTGGAGGGAGTGGAAGGCAAAGAGGTTTATTTTACCTGACCCTGGGTAATCTGAGCACATTTGTAAAATCTGGTGGAGATCGGCCAAGCTGTTTTCATTTCTATAAGGTTCAAACATCCATACCCACATGCATGCAAAGAGTGAGCATATTTATTATTTTTCCTCAGTCTGAAGATATATTCTTGCCCTGGCACATGTGTTTCAAGCTGTTATTGGTCCCCTCCCGGATTCAATGGAGGTGACTATTGGTTAGCTCTCTGTCTGTCTGTTGCACCTGTGGTTTTTCTGATATTTTTCCCATACCCTTTCACATATTCAATTGAAACTTGATGCATGGCTTTACTATGATAAGTTTCAGAAAAAGTTTGAGTTTCAGGATGTCTCATCAATGTTTTATAGAGTTATGCCCTTTTTAAAATTTGAAAATATCACATATTATACATGGGTTTTTACATCTATTGGTAAATCAATCTATTGGTAAATCAATCAAAACCCATTGGCTGAACAGCTGGCCTGACTCCACCACAATATAATCCTGCACCGCCATTACATGAAGCAGTGCAGATCAGCCAGCCTCAGGACTTATGCCTGGGTGTAAGTCCATGGCCCGATGCAATTAGAACGATCCTAGGAATATAAACTACGATGTATTGTACTGTCGCTATTTGTGGATTCGCTATTCGCGGACCCCATGTATTCGTGTGTGATAAAGTGTGCCTTGCTTCACAACATTCATCACACTTCATGTACTCACGTTTATTTAATTTATTTATTTTTTCTTCTTCTTTACACTTCAGAACTGGTTTCCTCTATCTACCTGAGAAATTGGAAATCAGCCAACGACACAGCATTACATAAAAAAGGTGCAAAAACAGATCCCCTTAACTACAGCCCAATTGGCTTACTGCACTTCCAATCAGAAAGATCATGTAATCCATCATCACAGTTTATATGAAATTGTTCCATTTCTCCAACAGCCTCATCTCAGATCATCAATCCGGATTAAGACCTGGTCACTCTCCCTTGGACATGCTGCTTCTACTCTCCCAACAATGTGGGAGGTCCTCGATATCAGACTTGAGATCATGGCCGTCCCTCTGAACATATCTCGAGCTCTTGATACAGTCTGGCATCCCTCCTTGCTCTCCATACTGTCTTGTCTATGGAATCCAAGGTCAGCTTCACTCTTGGATTGCTGACTTCCTCCCCTCTGATTGTCAATGTGTCACTCTCAACAGAACCCTTTCACTTCCTCTCCCTGGAGTACCCCAATGCACTGTTCTTGGCCTCATTTTGTTCCTAATCTTCAATTATCTCACTGACTCTGGAAAATCCTCTTTATCTCTTTGCTGATGACTCCCCTCTCTGCCTTGACATCTCTCATCCTTCTGACAGACAGGCAGCAGCCTCTTCCTTCTCCTGAGACCTTGACATAATCACAAACTTGTAAAACACAATTTTGCTGATGAATCCATCTTGTTCACCCTTTGCATTCTCCCTTACCCCTCATCGTTACCTGCATCCCTTGTTTGTCCATCTCCGACTACTTTTTTCCCTCCGCCCTGCTGTTGGTGTTTCCCCTTTCTCCTGCTGTTCCCCTTATGTTGTGTCCTTATTTGTTCTGTGTAATCGCTCTTCTGCAAGCCGAGACCATGTAAGCGCACCCTGACACTTGCAGCATTTTTCAGGAACGTATCCCCCGTGAATAGTGGGGTCCGAAAGTACATGCACACAAGCTGTACGCATGTTTTTGCTTCATGTATGTACATTGTGTTATTTTTTTATTATTGTGTGCCCCTAACGTGCCATTATACAACACCCAAATAAAGGGATGTGTTTACTGGTGCGAAAAGTCAGGCTTTACACACACAAAGCCGAAATGACACGCACAAAAAAACCCCTAAAAAACCTCCATTTATGTCGTGTCGGTGAATAGCATAATTTAAGGGTGTCAGTGAATGGCCTACAGTTAAGCACACTCGCCTCTGTCTAACCGGTGTTCGAATCCCGATCTAGCTATGAACTGTCACCCTGATCACACGCATGTTTTTGCTTCATGTATGTCCATCGGGTTTTTTTTTATAATATCGCCGGGAGTGGACGTGTATTACAAAGCAATTCTCGCTCTTCTTGTTCATGTTGTGTTTGCTGTGTACATACAGGCTCAGTTACTTTCAAGAGGCATGGCATTGTTCCTGGCATTCAGCATGGCTTCTTGGACAGTGAAGTGAACTTGTTCTTGCTACCTCACATGGACACAGAACAAGACGAATGTTCTTCAAAATCAGGTCTGTTGGTGATGTACAATGTGACTGCTCGAACACATGCAAACTGGGATTGTTGCAGCAGCTGAGAAACCCATTTTCGTCTTTTGACAGGACACGGGAATACAAGCGGCCAAACTTTTTCACTGCTTCCTGGGTACAAAGGAAGCCCAGGATTTAACTTTCTACTCAATAAGTTGAGAGGTCTTGTGTTCAGCATACCACGTACGCAACTCACTCATGCCACACTAACGGAAAAAAACTGGTAAGAGAGAGTATTCTGTAGCATTCTCATGATAGTTATATGAGTTATTGTGTGTGTTTTTTTTCACTTTTTGTTTGTCGTTTTTCACTTTTGTCTCTCTGGAGTTCGACCGTCTGCCTCAAGTCTCTTCTCCACACCTTTCTGCTCTTCTCTGTGCATATCTATTCATGTCCAGATCTGTGTGCGTACTCTTTTTTTTTTTTTTTTTTTTTTTTTTTTTACGCTCACCCACTGCTCTGCGTCCATCCAACAATCTTTTTCTGAAATAATTTCTTGATAAAGGAGGCAGGCAATATACAGGCCCATCATGCTTGTGCTGCATCCACTCCCCTCAAACTCAACACAATCACTCAATCCATGAGCACATTTCTCTTGAACCGCTTAATCAATCAATGTGAAACTTCACAATTATAATCTGGTGGTGATGGGGAATATATGTTTTAAATTTCAACTTGACCGGATGTATGGTGTGGCAGCCATTATTATTTAATTTTTTTTGAATCTGGGTTCTTCACTTATTCTTTATTTATTTATTAATTTTTTAAAATAAGGTTCACTTGTCTGTTGCCTGGATGGGTTTGAGGGTAGAGGAGTAGCAGCTGATATGCGAATCCTATACAGGTTCCTCCTGCCGACTCCATCTTTGCCTTTTGCTTGTTAATTCGGGAACACACCAGTACACAAGCACCACACAAAATACACTGCAGAAAACTACACAAACACCACACAAAACTAGTCCCGGGGAGGGTCTGCAATCTTTGATTGCTCTTTTTCTTGTTATTATTATATTGGTTACAAATATTGTATTCATACAACCATGCTGGTTTTTGAAAGCTTTGTAAGGTGAGGTTGGAATTTTAATGATGAAATACAAAACGTTCAGTTTCAAATAGCAGTCTGGGAATCATCAAACTTGTCCACTTACATAATGCTCATCTTCTCATGCTTTTAATTTGCTATGTTCAGCGATGCAAAAATGCGTTTTGTTGTTCTTCTGTTTTTTACTTTTTATTTCTGCTTGTCCATAATTATGACCCACCAGGAGGCTGTGTAAATGGTAAATTCATGACTCAATGAGAAGTGGTGCACTGATAATTGCTAACAAGCCATAACTATAATTAACCATGTTTATGTCGGACTGAAAGAACCGTTCAATCATACAAATTCTGAGTGGTTGGCTTCACGTGTGATTTTAACAAAGAATAACATAGTTGATCTTCTCAACAGTAAGATCATTGATCGCCTCCCATGCAAAAATGCTCCAGTGAGAACTATAATATATGAGAGTTGTACTCTCATGTACTACAGTAGTCTGCTGAGAATTATTACAGGAAAGGAATGTTATTTTTGTGTGGGCCTGCTTGGGTGACACTTTCATCATCAAAAGTGCCTTCTTTGGTTGATCAAAACGTATTTGCCCTTTATCCACATGAGTTTATTCACTCGATAAATCTTTCAGGTCTGCCACCGCTCGAGATGTATCTGAAGGTTAATGCTCCTATCATGCTGTTGCGAAATCTCAATCCTCGCAATGGCCACTGTAACGGAGCATGTGACATCTTAACCAAGGTCACTGATCGTCTTCTTGAGGCACGGATGCTCGCTGGTGAGCGTGCCGGTCTATTCTCCTTATTCCTAGAATTCTTCTTTCTCCATCTGACATGGATCTTCCTTTCCGACTGACGACAGTTTCCGGTCAGGCCGGCCTATGCGATTACTCTCAACAAAAGCCAGGGTCAGAGCCTGTGGTGGTGTGGAATCCTGCTTCCCACCATTGTTTTTACACCCAGAGAGCTGTACATTGCAGCAAGCAGAGTCGGAGACCCACTTGATCTGCACATCTTTGCCAACCAGAGTGCATTCCGGATAAGGGTAAGGAGAGGGACTGGATATGCTGCAGGCCAACTAACCTGCAATGCTGTTTATAGTGCGATCATATAAACTCAGGGGCAGATCCAGAGTGAAATTTGGAGGGTTAATAGCTCCTAACAAAATGTTGCTTTTTAAAAAAAACTTTAAATGGACTAATTCAGCTCATTGAACAAAATCTTTTATAGTTCATTACAACAAACGTAGACTACACGTAAAAAGTGAATTACCATCGGCCACCATTCCTTCTTGCCTCCCCCTTGATCTGACACTGAAGTGTATCGTTTTGTTACTGATTATCACTGTTGTTCGCCATCACAAAGCATAAATTATGCCAATGGAAACCAAGGCAATGCCCCGAGAAAGCAAATTCAGAACGTTTGTTTCAATGAGATGTACAAAAACAACACGTTTTTTTTTTTTCTTCCTGATTATTACTTTCATCCACTATCATTGACACTTTAATTTTGCAATTTATAATTTACGTTCCCTTTCAACGTCTGATCTCGAGGAGCATAAAACAAATTCATAATGTTATTTTTTGGCAAGGATGATGAAAATTAACGCTGGTTTGTTAGCAGTAAACATAAACTTCTGGGAGCATGCGAAGCAGCACTTCGTTGCCTATACACAGCCAAAATAAAGGGAGGGTTATCGTTCCGCAGGTCCCTTCTAGTCCCACCTAAATTGTTCATCAAAAGTTTGACTTGTTGTATGCATTTGTTATTGAGTGTTAGCATTTCATTACTTAAGTGGTTTGCTCCATCTGTGTCAACAGCTGTTCCACAGTTTGTTTGTTTTTCTGGTAAATGAAGAGTTCGGCCAAAGTACAGCTCGAGACAACATTAGATTGTGGTTTGTGATTAACTTTGGAGGAATAGCTGTTGCAGCCCTGCTGTATCTCTTTTTCTTAACTTGGCTGAGTGGTGTGTTTTGCCATCAGTCTCTAAGGATTGCATAAATGCTGTCTTTCCTGTGAAAAGAATGGAGACGTGCCGACAAAAATTGGCAGGGTGTTAGGTTGTTGTGTAACTGAGATGTAATTTCCTGGAATCGTCCTGAATCAAATTGCACAATTTTGTATAAGATGTTACTTTGGAATCATCGTGCCTTCTCTCCCCAAAAAATAACCACTGACATGATGATCACCGTTTCACAGCTCGTTTTGAGAATTGCCATGAAGAAAATAATTTATCTGGTGTCAACAAAGAAGAGGGGCCAAAACTACAGTTCATCTTATAGTTAGTTGCACAATCTCTGGCCTCATTGATGAAACAGCACTTTGAAGAATCAATTCCACAAGTCTGATAGTTTTCCTGTCTTGGGGAATTGATGGCATGCCAAGCCATACCATGCCATGTTGCTCTACCTGTGGATTTTTTTTTTCTTTTTTATTTTTGAGGTATTCACGACTTCTGATGCTCTTGCGTCAAGAATATAACAACTAATAAGAAACCCATTGGGTAGTTCTTTCAGGGAGAATTTCCAGTTGGTCAAGCCTGGTAACTTGTTATAAATATAGTTGTGGCCAAAAATATTGGCACCCTTGCACTTTTTTCAAATAATGCACCATTTCTTCCAGAAAATTGTTGAAATGAAAAAAATATTTTGGTATCCACAAATGTATTTCTTTAGTTTGCAGTGGAACAAAACCAAAAAAAGTTGAAAAAATTACAAAATCTTAGCTTATTCTACACACAAATCCTAAAATGGCCCAGACAATATTATTGGCACCTTTTAGAAGTTGTTAGAAATAATTAGATTTCAAACAGGTGATTCTCCTTTACTTTGGAATTTAACTTACTCACCTGTGGTGAGTTCCAGGTTCCTGCAATATAAAAAAAACACTCATTCAACCACTTTGAATAGAGAAAAGGAGTCATTCTGCTGTTTTGTGTCACTGTGTGTACCACAATGAACATGGAGAAAAGAGAGGAAACCAGCGAATTGTCTGAGCAGGTCAGACACAAGATTGTATCCAAGTATGGACAATCTCAAGGTCACAATTCCATCTCCAGAGACCTTGATGTTCCTGTGTCCACTGTACACAATGTTATCAGGAAGTTTAAGGCCCAGGGTAATGCAGCCAAACTCCCTGGTTGTGGCAGCAAGAGAAAACTTGATCGAAGATTGCAGCAAAGGATTGTTCGAATAGTGGAGAAAGCACCTCAATCAACTGCCAAACAGATTCAAGCTGACCTTCAGACACGAGGTACACAGTTTCAACTCGCACCATCGTCACCAACTCAATGAAAGGTGGTTCTATGGTAGGAGACCCAAGAGGACCACACTGCTGAGAGACAAAAGAAAGCCCGACTGGAGTTTGGCGAAACACACCTGAACAAGCCAAATCCTTCTGGGAGAATGTCCTGTGGACAGATGAGACCAAATTAGAGATTTTTGGTGAAGCACATCATCTCTGCTAACAGAAAATAAAAGAACACCTTCCCTACAGTTAAACATGGAGGGGGGGGGTCAGTGATGGTTTGGAGTTGCTGTGCTGCCTCTGGCACTGGGTGCCTTGAATGTGTGCATGGCATCTTGAAATCAGGAGATTACAAAGGCATTTTGGAGTGCAATGTTCAACCCAGTGTCAGAAAGCTGGGTCTTCGTCAAAGGTCATGGGTCTTGCAGCAGGGCAATGACCCAAACACACTTCAAAAAGCACCCAGGAATGGTTCAAGACAAAACATGAGACTTCTGAAGTGGCCAGCAATGAGTCCAGATCTACATCCCATTGAACACCTGTGGGGAGATCTGAAAACAGCAGTTATGAGAAGGCACCCTTCAAATCTGGAAGAACTGGAGCAGGTTGCACAAGAAGAGTGTGTCAAACTGCCAGTAGAGTGGTGTGGGAAGCTCATTCATGGCTATAGGAAGCTTTTGACTGCAGTTATTTTGTCCAAAGGCCGTACTCCCAAATATTAAGTCGAGGGTGTCAATAATTTTGTCATTTCCATTTCTTTTTATTTTCTGATTTGAAAGGATATATTAAGTTCTGAATCAAAAACAAAGGTTCTGTAATATTAACAGTGAAACTAAGAATTGGGGAGACCAAATACTTTTGCCAATTTCAACTTATTTTCAGAGAATATTATCAGTGATTTGAAAAAAGTGCAAGTGTGTCATAATTTTTGGCCACGGCTGTAGTGAATGAGGCATGAAGGACCTATATGCCTGGTGTTGGATTAATGGCAAGAGTGGTGGGCTTGGGATCCTCGGTGCCTGAGTTCAAATCCCACTCGACTGTTGAATTAGTACCAAGTGTGGTTGACTCAGTCTGTCATCCTTCCGAGGTCGGTAAAATGAGTGCCAGATTGCTGGTATCGTGTGTCAGAGTGATGACCCGTCCAGGATTGTGCCCAATCGCCAAGGAGACTGCTTAGGCAGCACCAACGCTCTGCGCAGAGCATGATCCCAATGGATGGATGGATGGAAGAACCTATAGTTGGTTTTTGTTGCTCCCTCTACTCACATACAAGGTTACCTTTTATGCTTGCTGTCAATTGGGAGGTAATCTTTGCTGTAGAATTGCTGCTTCACACGTGAGTTTTTTTAATATGCTGTATTAGGTTTGGGTGCTTTGAAGAGTGAGGTAACGGAGGATAAAAGGGCAATATATTGAGAGTGGGGCCACATATGAACAAAGCAAGGCAGATAGAGAGAGACCACTAACCTGTCTTGTATCTCTGAGCAACAGGCCTTGTACTTTCATCGTGGGAGATGCCAAAAATATCAAGAGATTTAGATTCCACAAAATCCAGAAGAGGCAGATGTGATGCTGGAATGCCAACCTGTAGGGGAGAGCAATATTCCTTTGAGCTCGAGACAGACGTTGTCAGCTGTGAATAGTTATGATTATTCAAGGAATTAATTAGAATGAGTAAAATAACGCAGTACAAATTCGGTAAACTCGTCGATCTTCAGGAGAAGCAAAACTCCTGGCGCAACGGAATGATGTTGGTCAGACACCTCGATGCGACAACATGTATGGCATGGCCCACTCCTGGTGTTATGAGTCCTACTAAAATATGTCAATTCTGGGGGAATTCGCCCATCCGTAATTATTGGGGAAATTTGCCCGTCCGCAATTCTGGGGAAACTGGCCCACCCGTAATGCTGGCGGAACTGGCCAACCCCAAAGGACAGGTTCTTTGCTTGTCTTAAAAAAGGAACCGAGTTTTTCAGAGCATCGGAGTAGTTGTTTATGTTGACGAGGAATCCGACTGAGCCCAAGACTGCTTTGGGGTAACCAATCGTCCACTGGGAGAGTAGAAGGGAGGATTTCCATTGATAGCCACGTAATGAATTGTGTGAGTGACGGAAGCCAGAGCCGGTCTTGAAGTCATCCTGTATGCAGCAGTCAGCGAGCTTATCAAGCAGAGCATGGTTTCACTGTCGAATGCCTGAGACGTGTCCAGGGTGTTGGTGCTCACCCCTTCTTTGAGATTTCGGGCCTCCAACCCTTGTGGAGAATCATATATATATATATATATATATATATATATATATATATATATATATATATATATATATATATATATATATATATATATATATATATATATATATATATATATATTTTTTAGTAAGACTGAATTCTAATTGGTGATCAAAGATCAGGCTGTTTTAAAAGAGGGAAGACCTTAGATCAGCAGTGATGGTGGATTCCTTGACTACTTATAATTTGAAGTGAGCTTACTGGCATGTTATTGAGAGGATTTGTTTTTGCACCCTTGTGTGTGGGAGGGGTGTTAGCAGACTCTCAGGCAGATGGTAGGTTGCCAGGTCTCAACATGGAGCTGAAGACAGGCAAAGGGGAAGCAAAAGCAGCAGAGCAGGATTTGAAGACAAAGGTGCTGATGCCATCTGGGCCCATCGCTGTTGAAGAGTTGAGAATATACGTTACATTTTCGACCTTTTCGGGTGTGAAGGACGTCCAATTAAGGAGGCACTGGTTATGAGGAGGTAAGATAGGTAAGGAGTGGGATGGGCTGGATACGCGTCATTTGGATGCCTGCACCAAGTTGAGACATTCTGTTTTGTGTTGAGCAGAATCTGAGGTGAGGCTGTTTGAGATGAGCAGAGGGTGTGGAGGCTGGAGGGGTGGGGGTGGGGGGGAGGACATACACCAGACATCTTCTTGACAAGGTGCCACCATGTCTTTGGAGGAAGTTTGGATAGTTAGATCAGAATTCAGCTTTTTGTGTGGATGTTTAAATGCTCAGGAAGACGACACACTTGTTGCAAGCCTTAAGGAGTGACCAAAAGTTGGCCTCAATTGGGTTATCCCTCCATGTTGAGAAAGCAAGCTGCTTGGCTCCAGCGGCATTGTCACAAGATTAAATGTGCCAAGTCGGAGAGGATAGATGGGATAACCGCAGGTGGGAGGAGATAAACTGGTTACCTAAGGGGGAGAGTAGAGGAGGGTTTTTGGAGGATATTTTGCCGTGAATTGTGTCCCCGATTGTCGGCAACAACCGGGTCAGGAGTGACCAGGTTTTTTGATGGTAAGGCAAGCTTGATATAAACATGGACATTGTGATGATTTATTTTTTGTGCGATGATGATGACAATTTCCTCGCTCTGTAAACATGGGCCTAAAACTGAACTTTAATTAAACTCTATTACATTACTCTCTTTAAGATTTTAAATGAAATATGCAAGACAGGGATATCGTCATGGCGATCTTTTATTTATTTATTTATTTATTTATTCCTTCCTTTCTTCCTTCCTTTTCATTTCAAACAAAAATTAATGACCCAACTTTTCTCGAATATTCAATTCATCGTGGAATTTTATTCAAGCAGGATGCCGCAGTCGGTACTTTTATAGTGTTGCTTGCAGGTTGGAAAATGCTGTGCTTGGCTGTAAAAGAAGTACGTCAAGGTTAATTATTTACCAGCACGCCAGCTTTTAATACACTTTGGAAAGTTCCCCCATATCGATGAAATGCAATTGTATGCCATATGTTGCATCTACACCGGGTGCGGCGTAATGCAATAAACGGCTCGTTGCAGTTGACTCGCAAGCATTTAATGTGCTGTCTTGTTCCATCTCTACCCATGCTTGAGGTTTCATTACTCGGCACGCATCTGGGACAGTGTCAAGAAATCTCCCGCCATGGCCGAGTACGCCCGTCTGCTTGCCTGAAAATGAGTACAACAGTTATGCCACTGCATCGCTACATCGTTTGGGTGTTGGTTTTTGCAGGCAGTTTGCGACTGTGCATTTATTATCGTGAAAATCGAACGTGTACGTGTTTTTCTGTCTTTTTTTGTTTTTGTATACTGGATTGACGCCTGACCTGATCCAAGTACCTGTCATCTTCCCAGCATTATGAGTCTCAAATTTACATCACTTCTTTGTAATAAGAATATCAAGCCTTTCGTGATAATAATGATGGAGATTATGATAAGATTTGAGCTCGTTTTGTGATGACAATATGAATGACTGATGTTGACCGTCATCAAAAGATCAGGAGATGTTGTGTAATATCCCCTTATTGTTACATATCGTGAATTTTCACACCTTTTAAAATCATTCTGCAAGAGTTTTGTGGAATAAAGAATGTGCACTTCCTAAAAATATAGTAATCTTTATTTATGCCACTTTATAAATTCGTACTCAAAATCGAAGGCATCACCAACGAGCATGAGCTGCTTTATAGCATATGTTGTGAAAATGAGCGTATGATGACTGAAGTGCCGAAAGAGCATTGTGAGACTGAAGTTTGATGAGTATCTAATTTGACACGAGTGTGAAATGTTTTTCAGCTAACTTATTCTTTCACCTCGTTGTCCACATTCCTGATGGAAGTATAGCTCAGTGGTCGCGTTTGCTTTTTAGTGGTCCTGATGGAATACGATAAGACCACCAAGATGTCTTCCTGGCACCTTGTGGGCAGCACATTGCAAACTGAAGCTTGTCGTTAAAATGGGATATTGTGCTGCATGTATTTGATAGCACTCATTGGATGGACCGAGGTCATGGTGAAAATGCATGTGTTGAAATGTTGGTCGCATTTATTACTCTCAAGCTGCTTCCCCATCCCACGGGTGGACAAAGAAAGTTCAACTTCGGTAAATTAAATTAAGAAGTCAAAATTACGAAATAATAATCACAAGCAAGACATGGGACAAACCACGTACTTGATGGACACAAATACTCACTCTGCCCATTACAATGGGTGAACGATCTGCATACCCAGAAACTGCAGGTCCGTTTGGTGATATCAGGATGAAGTGGCCATTTCCACATCCATTGTACATGTGACAATGTAATGGTATGGTACCCTTGGTCAGTCATTCAGTCAGTAAACTTGTGCATCTATAATACCAGAATTAAAAAACAAATTGAGTGATCCTCTGTGCCATCTTGCCGAGAGGAGAGGGATGTGGAGAGGGGGACCTTGGACTGCACATATGTATGTTTTTTGCATGCAGTTAGTTCCTGCTCCACACTATCTTCTTGCTAAGGAGAGCAAGGTGTGTGTGTGTGTGTGTGTGTGTGTGTGTGTGTGTGTGTGTGTGTGTGTGTGTGTGTGTGTGTGTGTGTGTGTGTGTGTGTGTGTGTGTGTGTGTGTGTGTGTGTGTGTGTGTGTGTGTGTGTCCGTGTCCGTCCTTCCTCCATAACTCCAAAACTATGAAACTTTGCTTGCGCACGAAGAAAACACCAAGTCGACTCAATGTATTTCTGAGAAATGTGCATCCTAGCAGCATTTTTTTAGTAAAAGTTGGGAACATGACTTTTTAACATAATTAAGGTATGCTGAATTCGCCTAGCCCTGTTCCCAAGCTGAATTTTGAGTTTTTGACCATCTAATTAGCATAAACAAAATGGCTGCCAAATTGACAATTTTGGGTGCTTTCTTGGGACAGGCATTACTATACCATTTAAATAAATGCACATTGTTCACATGTACGCATCTTAGAAATGTCCCTTGAGCAATAGATCAAAGCTCCAGGCTAATAAAATTTGTAACATGCCAAAAATCTATAATCATGCAAATTTTGTTACCGCCATTACCAAAAAATATATTTTCTGGTGTAACTTTGTTACTATGCATGCAAACCTGACAAATGAGATTCTAGACCTATGTTTTGAGGGTCAAGAAAAATGATTAAGACATATTTGAAGCATTTTAATTAATGTTTACATGGTTACCGATGTTTATTAATAAAATGTAGAAGTTAAAGTTGCTAGTCTGTAATCATAAAAACTAGACAAAGTTCTATCATGCTGCGACGTGAACAAATTTCAGTCAGCATAAACAGTTTTCAGGAATGCCTAACATCTTTTAGGCAAATCACATTGTATTCATGCAAGGCAAATATCCTACTGCTGTCTGTTCTGGTTCCTCTGATGGCAATGACTGATTAAATAGTGTCCAAGAAGGTTTTATCTCTGAATTTTGTCGGTGCAAGAAGAAATCTAGGTATGTAGCTTTTGCTTGTCTTGCATGCTCATTGTCCTCTTTTGATTTGCTGAAGCAGGCTTCATCGACGGGTGCTGTGAATACTGGCTTGCATTTTCCACGAGTTATACTGACAGGATGCGGCTCCTCCAGGCAATTTGGCACAAGGCTTGTAGCAAGGTATTATGTCCACATTTCGGACGCGGGGGACCAAAAAATGAAAGTCATTGTATGATTAAGTTTTGCATATCATTTGTTAGCCAACATCATGGGGATTCAGGATCTATTTGGGCCAAGCTTAATTCTTCCTCTTTCGATTTCTCTGACATGGTCAAAGCTCTGACCAAACTAACATCTAAGGATTAAAAGTGCAGATTTCTTTAAAACGTTACGTACTTCCTAACGACCTTTGATGTTCTGTATACTGAACACAAACTGGCCTTTGGTATTGATTTTTATATCATAGGGCCATCTTGGTAAACTTATTCTATGGTTATAAAATCAAGCTTATAGCTACCAGTAATTTTGTAGCAGCTTGGTAAATGCAATTTGTTAGGTACTTCCTTACATTTTTGATAGCCTGTGTTTGGATAAAAAACATGCTTTGTAAGCAACTATATCCATAGGACCCATAGCAAATTATACATTTTCTGAAAGCACAGACACTTGGGCATTATTTAACATTAAGATTGTTTATCTTATTAAAACTGGGTTCAATTTCTAAGCTTTCTCATTTAGGACCACAGTGTACACAAAACCATGCTACAAGCCACAATCAAAGTATTGTTGTGGGGCCGGGTCTCGGTGGCGAGCATGACCGTGAGCGGGAGCAGTAGAGTCGGCTTCACCGAACACACCAGAATTTAGGTCGTACCTTTCAGATAAAACCGAAAGATCACAGGTCCCTTATCGGACCGAAGATCGCCAATAGGTCGACCACGTGAGATCGGGTCAATTGCCAATTCAAATATACCTAAATACCCAAGTCGTCCAAACTACCGGGGAATTTCACCCTCGGCAGGATCTGCGCGTTCGCGCGGCTCGACGTCCGCACCTTCCTGGAGCACCAGTCGCCAAAGAATGGACCAGGGCAGCCGATCCCAGAGGAGGCGAGACAAGGTGATCTCCCGTGATGAGATCGTCGACCGCTTGTCGTAATGCGCCAGATTATGCTAACAGCCTCAGATGTGTGCGATGCAGTCGGCCACAGACCCAGATAGAAGCGCGCTCAAGCAGATGGGACGCAATCATTAATCCTTTCTTCCGTCCTTCGGGGCGTGGTCCGCTCCCCCGTGGCCTGCTCTTAATGGGTGCATGGCGTGTCGCGGCTCCGCCTTCAAGGACCGCCCCGGCTTTTTGGTCCGCTCGTCGCCCATTGGGCGGAAAATGACGCATACCCTTATTTGGCGCCAAGCCAGAACGAAATGCTTCGTGACCATATTCGGTGCGAAATCCACACCGCCTGGGATATGGAATTCCACCCACGCACACGCCACATGCGGTGAGCGCGCGAAAAATGCCGTGAGCAGAGTATTGTTGTTGTAAAAGCGAAGATGTAAAAATCCGACCTATAAAATAACTGCGCAGCGCACGTACACTTAATCACCCATTAAACATAGGACGGGACCCTACCCAGAAACACATACTTACCGATATAACTGATCTATAAGGACTCTGGCTGTTGTGTGCGATGGGTTCCAGATTCATAACAGTACATCTTGTGGATAGCTCGAGATTTTTTAGAGAAGCATCAGTTGTTTAGCCTCATTGCCATGCTGCCATTTGAGTTGCATGGAAGGTATTCTTTCCATCAAGGATGTCAATGTTATCACAGGTGTAGTGGATGAATTTATTTGCCTCAATGTTTGGTGGAATGATGGCACCAGTTGCTTTGTCCAATGATTTGAGAGTGCTCTCAGCCAAGGAAGTGTCTACTTGCAACACCTGTTCGTAACTCAGGCAATGCCCTGCCTTGTTGAACAATCGTACGAGGTCTTTAGACCTCGTAGCTTGATGAAGAGTACTTGCAAGATTAATATGTTTTGGAGTCCTTTTTTTGCCACCACTGACACAGTAGACAAGATCTTGTGCCACACTCAGAACTCTGCTCTGGACATGTTCTTCATTGTTCCCAGGGCTATCATCGTCAAGGGATGCCTGACCACCGACGATCAGTCTCAGTAGCATATATAAACTCTCGGGAATGTGTGCTATAGCATCTTCTTCACTGACAGAGAACCCTTTGCGTCCTGGAGTTTCCATCATGTCTCCATGGACTTTCATGGCTACATGGACAAGTGAAAGGAAAATCTCATCCTGGGGCTCATATTTAGGAAAGGCTAACTTTTCCTCACTCTCCTCTGTGTCTGCTTTTATCTGCAAAACTGCTGTTGGCTGGTACTTAGTGGGAATCGATACGGTTTTTCGTTCTGATATACAACTGTCAAGAGGTTGAAAGAAATTGAAAATGTCCCCAGCTGTGACTGCAACTTTTCCTTGAATGTTCCTCTTCTGCTTTGATAGGACGGCTGAATCATGGTTGAAGATTCCTCAGCTAGCTCCTTATACCTTTCCCATACATCATCCAGAAGAATCACATGTCCTTTGTCAGCTGATTGATGGAGCTCTTGGCAAAGCCATATCATAGCAAGGTCTGTATTTGCTGACTCCTGCTTTGTTTTGGAGGTAGACCTGTTAAATGCGCTAAGACAAGGCAGATGATATTTGGCTTCAGCTGCAATTTGGTCAATCACTCCTGCCAGTCGAAGGCCAACTTTGTAGTCAAGATGTGAGGCTTGAATTATTTGATCACTCATTTGCTTAGTCATGACGGAGATCAGTCGTGCCTTCTTATTTGCAGTTTGACAGAAAATTCAAGGGCTCCAGTTGACTGGCTGCACACCTTTTCGCAATGAACGCCTGTTACCACCTGGAACACCTGAACTGCAACCTGCTCCCTCTGTTGAATACTCTGTCTGAATCCTCTGAAGACGTTCTATTTTACTCTTGTCCGTGAAGTGGGCATTGCACATTTTGTGCCACACAAGAGATATGGCTGTGGCAGAATCTAATGCATTCTCAAGACGATCAATTAAGTCAATATATTTGGAGTCTCTCAGCTTCCTTCTGCTACAGGCTGCATTCCTGAGTGTTGTGAGTCCATGTTCAGTTGCTTCACTCAGTTTTTTTTCTGGCTTTATGCGTTTGGCAGAAAATGCACAGGCTGTAATCTACAGGTGATGGCCTCTTCAAGCTAATCACTGGATCCATTGTAGCCTGCAAACAAGAATGAATCATTAGTATAGGCCTACACAAGCCCTTAACAACTTAACAGTTAACTTAACAATTGTTCACAAGTAAGATAGATTAGCATTGTGCTGGTATAGTAGTGCCTGTCCCAAGAAAGTGCCCAAAATTGTCAATTTGGCAGCCATTTTGTTTATGCTAATTAGATGGTCAAAAGCTCAAAATTCAGCTTGGGAACAGGGCTAGTCGAATTCAGAATACCTTAATTATGTTAAGTCATGGTCCCAACTTTTACTAAAAAATGCTTCTGGAGCCTTATACAGGGAGGGCCCTTTTTGAGAAATAATTCGTCTAAAGGAAGTGCGAGTGAAAATTGGGTGTTTGGATTAATTAAAACACCCCTTCTGAAGATAATTAACGGCCTTATTTAATTATCTCCCTCATCATTGGTCAGCCCTCTGTCAGCGAGCTGATGGGGTCTTGATTCACCATTTTGTTTGGCCTATTCAAACATGTCTTGATTTGGAAACACTATCCACTCTCACAGAGAAATTAAAGGATAAAATGGAATTATTATATCTGATTTGAGAATCAGATCTGATGGAATTTAAATAAGTGTTGAAATCTGAACATTTTAACAATTGAGCGATTTTTATCACTCAGTGTATATTTAAGCAAAGCATGAAGCTTAATTTTTTTCTGTTGTTTGGACGATTTTATTTAGTGAAGAAAACATTAAGGAATGTGCAGAAAGTGGACTATCATTTGGTGCAATGCCATGCTCTTAAAGCTGTTTTACAATGTATGACCATACAGCCCACAGGGGTGCTTTATTTTTGGTAATTACATACGCAGTTTTCTTTTTCCCATTTTGTTTGATCTGCTTTCATGACAAAATGTTAAAACAAATATAATAATAGTTTTTGCAATGTATTAATAGTCGGCAATGGCTGAAAACGAAGAGGTACGTAGACAGCATACACCGAGGTCAGATGTGGTGGGGTTTGTGCGTGCCTGCATGCGAGCAGGTTGGAGGAGCGCGTATGGGTTGGGGCATGCAAACAGGCCATTGCCAGCTTGATAGCATAGGTTTTAATTTCAAAATGCTACCGCCCGGTTTTACAAAGAACACGGCTTCAAAAAAAAAAACCTTCCCATTTGGGCATGTTTTATCACTCCAGTAATGATTTTGTATGCTGCCTCCATTCCTCTTACGCTGCCTTCTCCCCTCATGCTGCTTCCCCACTCCTCACGCTGCCCCCTCCCCTCACGCTGCTCCTCCCCCCCCCCCACACTGCCTGCCCACCCTCATGCAGCTTGCCCACCCCCGTGTTGCCTCCTCACCCTTGTGCTGCCCTCTCACCCCCCCACACTGTTTTCTCCCCTCCTCGCACTGCCTTCCCTCCCCATACACTGCTCCCCCCCAACGCTGCTTCCCACCCTCGCGCTGCTTGCCCACCCCCATGCTGCTGACCCATCCCCACACTGCCTTCCCCCTATGCTCCCCCCCTCCTGCTGCCTTCCCCTCCCCTCACACTGCCTTCCCTTCTCTACCCTCACGCTATCCACCTCCCAAACACCCTCCTCCACCATACAACTCTCCGAAGGTCAAGGAGAGGAAAGGGTATCAAGAAATGTGCGAATTGGACAAATACCCCCCTCCCCCACTTTCTCTCAAGCCCTTCTATGAAGTGCCTGTCCCTTCCCCACCTCACTACCCTCTCTACCTCCCATCCCCCTCTCTCCCTCCCCTGCCTTTCCTCTCCCTCCTCTCCCTCTTTCTATCCTCTGCCCCCCTTAATATTCCCGTTAGCAAAGCATTAGCTTGTATTTGCCAGTATTCAATAAAATTGGGCATCGTGTCAATATCTAGTTTTTATTTCATTTTTGGTGGTCATTTTGTTTTCACCACTTTAACCTCACAATTTGGTTTGGTAACGTCTTGATAATATGGTGGATTCTTTCATCAGGACTCTGGATGCTCGATGTTTGGAATCAGCAACCCTTAATTAGGTTAGATAGGCATATTACCAACTTCAACTCAAAAATGCCTCATGTTCTTAAAACGAAGTATTTTCTGAAATTATATCTGTTCTAATTTATTGTCACAGATCCGGTGTTCGAGGCTTACCATGAGGTGAAGCACTCGGGTCCCTGCTGAACACCCACTCCTGAGGCCACCGGGCACAGATAACTCCGCACATCGGCACGTTGCTAGGAAACCACGAACGCTGATTTTCACGGCCAATCCGGACAGGGTGACATGACTTCACGTGATACCTTACCTGTGGACAGCCAGATAATTAGGGTCACGTGCCCTCGGCGCACACTGATTACTGCGGAGCGTTTCCATGTGTGTGCGCTGGCTAACAAAGCAAATTATTGGGGTAGAACTTCCCATCTAACCTTACTTGTCCACTGTGTTCAGACCATTAAAAGGAAAAGACATCTGAGACAGATTGTAAATAACAACAAACGATTATTTATTACAAACACACAAGCAAGCAATCATTTATAAGCAAGAAAGCAAAAAGGCACATAAGAGCAGATTTAACCATAACATGTATTATTCAATCTTACTTCAACAAAAGACTTGGCCATTATTCGCTCAGGGGCAAAGAATAAAACAAGAACTTGAAAATAACATTAAAGTAATGAATGGAGAAAAGAAAAGCAGCCTTTTCCTTTCTCCTTCACCTCACACAAATATCCAGGAGAATACAGAAGAAAATCGATGGGGAAGATGGGCCGTTTTGATGCGATGGGGACATGCAGCCTGGTCCTTGAGGTACCCAGACCTAATAGTCCTCTCCAGCATCTCAGATATGCAAGTTAGATATGTGACTCACCCTCCTCTTCCTCAGACGTCTCCTCTTCAGGCCCCCATCAATGAGGTGCCACTGTTCACCCTTCTCATCCTTCATGGCCAATAGTATCAAGAGGGCAGGATGACGCTCGTGGAATAAGCGTTCTTTTCCACACAGAAGCTCAACACCAACTGCTCGTGAAACCTTCCTTTCTTTACCCTAACACGCTCTTGTTCCTTTCCTCACAAGCCTTCTCGGTCTTTTGAGTCTTCTGCTCACGAGCTCTTTTTGTCTCGGCTTGTGTGAGCTTGTCTCATGTGCTTCTGCATTTTGCTTCTCTCAGTCTTCTGCTCTCCGAGCCACCTGTTCAGGTCTTTTTGTCCCTGCTTGTGCAAGCTTGGCCCGTTCGCTTCTGCCTCTCTCTTCTTCTTCACATTAACTTTATTCCCTCCTCCCACAAGTCTTCTCTCTCTTTCTCTCGCGGGTCCACGACGTCACTTGTGGAAAACGCCACGCAATTCTGAGGGAACTTTCAAAGAAGTCGCAGCCCCTCCCTCACGCACAAGCATTCACCCGTACAGTCCTGCACTGTACCATGCCTGCAAGAAGCGCCACACCTCATGCTACGAACATGCACGTGAGAATGGAACGAAAACGGAGAGGGATTCTCCCAGACCGAGGGATGACCGAACGGCCATGGGTTGGAAGGTAAGGCCGATAGGGTGAAGGAGGGATTGTCAAAATGATGTTTGGTGAAGGGGATTATTGGTGAATTGAGAAAGGTAGAGGAGGGAAATGGACTGATGGTGTGAAGGAGGAAAGATTGAAAGTAACAGAGGGGGAGGGGGAAAGACATAACACTGGTGGAAAAATACAGCCTGGCTTACACATGCTCGCCCCCAAACCCCCCACGTTTCCCCCCCGAACATCCCTTTGACAAGGGACCAAGGACTATCTATACAAAGATTAATGAAATAACTGATCCTCGAGTCACCTACATGTCCGTGTATGCTCTCCCCCGGTGTAAGTTTAACAAAACTATAACTTTATGTAGTTCCCATTTCACTTCCTTCAACCTGACTCTTGAACTTCCACCAATGTTGTTTCAATTCCTACTCTTTTTCTGACATATTACCTTATCTTATCTCCCTCTGTCACTGTTATCTTCCCTTTATTTTTCCCTATTCTCCAACTTTTTTTCCAGTCTGACCACGAACATCCACCCCACACCTTTGTTTGTAGCTTTGAGGCCTCACAATTATTATGCAGTTTTTTTTTTTGTTTTGCAACTAAAATGCTCAAAGCCGTGTAGAATTTGTATCTCCCGGACGAGCCATCGGGCTGGCACAATAGCCTGAAGGTATGTGCACTTCCCTTTGCATTGTCTACTCTGGGTTTAAATCTTGTCCCAGCTACCTCTGGTCACCCTTTCAATTTGCGTGCAGGGAGATGCATCAATGTGTGTGTCGTCCGGTGAAAGCACGTGAAGCAGAATATGCCGTCTCCCAGCACTGTTCGTTGGTGGACATGAAAACTCCCATGAAGTGTCTCTCACAAACAAGTGAACGAGTTGTAGCCGATCATTCTCCTGAACAAATCGCAAATTCCTGCACCTTCATGACAGTATCCTGCGTTGGAGTGGCAATCCGTTCTGCTTTGATGTCAACCTTCTATTTTCTTTTTTTAATTCCACTGGCGCTCAAGTTTGCCAAATGTAGCTTCTCCGGTAAGGTAGTGGCAGCCGAAGTAGGTACCGAGAAGCATGGGGGATGGAGGAGTACGTGGATGTTGGCAGAAATGCACATGCATGATCGGCATATTGGTCTCTTCCTGCATAAAAGTTCTTTGTATTCCTGGTATTTACTCGGGTAGCATGTTTAACTTGATTCCGCATCCCCACCTTCCCGAGATCATGTGCCTGTTCTAGTTACATGTAATTTGTTCCTTTCTCAGGACAGTAAACGAAATGCAAGTCGAAGTCACACTGAAAGTGAGGATGATAAGAAAGAAAAAAAACTGAGCTGGTATATGGTCAGTGAGATTATTGTCGCATTTTCAAGAATCGTGACAAAATAAGAAAAAAAAATAAAAAATTGACACCAAGGTGTAAAATAATAGTGAGGGCAATGGGAAGGGACTGAGCAAGGAAAAGAGAAACTACATTGTACGTATTAATATATTTTCTGTCACTGTTGATGACGTTTGGGTAATCATTGGAGGTTCATTTAAATTAGATATAACATAGCTCATTGAAGTTTTGTCGGCTGGACGGAATGCAGATAACAGGTGGCTCGAACCGATCAGCCTCCAATTCAGGGGAGCGAGACTGGACGAAGCCAAAAAGGTGTCCCGTGGGAAAAGAACAGGTTGGTAATTAAAATGGAGATTAGCACAATATAATCTTGGTTATGCAAGCTCAGCTGAATCATTTTAAGAGTTTTCAAACCTTATTCCCTTGGTCTTGAGTGTAAGTTTGGTGATGCTAAATATTTATGACTATTATAAGAGTTCAACAACATTGATACAGTACTAGCAAGGGTACATTCGACACCATAGAGAGATTAAAAAAAAAATATATATATATATATATATATATATATTCCAACTTTTGGATTTAAAAAATCTTTTGGCCTCACCCTGGCGCTCACTGATGAACCTCTGAAAGTTTGATAAAGATCCGTTTGGCCATCCCTGAGAAAAATGGCTACACAGACAGACCTCACTCTTTTTGGATAGATTGTTCGTATGTGGAGAATCCATGATCAATGCTCCAACGTGTAGTTACAAGTGACTCAACATTTCCACCAGCAACACGGAACAACCAGACGTCGACTAACCCTCATCAAGAATGAACTCTGATTTACCTTCCCCCAGATATACACAAAGTGAGGGGTCGGCCAACTCAGTCGATCAGTCACAGAGCTGTGTTATCACTTCTCAGACCTCGTGATGCTTCGCCAATTGGAATAAGAAGTGAATCTGTCAATGACAGAATTGTATGACCAGTACTTTGTAGCTATTAAAAGGGTGCATTATGATCAAGAACTCCATTATGATCATTATGATCCAGCATTAAAAGGAAAGATGATAGAGCCTGGACAAACAACCATTAGTTGGCAATAGTATTGCAGGCTTTGATGGGTCTCCTCTTACATTGAAGTTTCTGTAAGGAACTTATATGTTTGTGTGTCTGTGTGTAAGCTAAAATCACGGCTCGTCCGTCTGTCCGTGAAGCCGTGAGTCAGTCCATGAAGCCCTCCGTCAGTCAGTCAGTCAGTCAGTCAGTCAGTCCGTGAAGGGTATGTACCTATCGATCACATCCTGTTTGAACATCAGTTGCACCCTGACTTCACACACATACGTCTATTAATTACCTACTATTGGAATGTATGTTTCGACGCTTTGGACTGTCGAGATGCCTTCAACCGTTGAAGATCCTTTAACACCCAGATGACCCAAAAGTCCCTGAGGACCCAAAAGACCTCGATGGCCCCGATGACACAAAAGACCAAAAAGACCCCAAAATACCAAAAAGTCCCTGAGGACCCAAAAGACCCAGAGGATTAACAAGACCCCAAGGACACAAAAGATCCCTAAGACCCTTCAGTGCTCTTCGACCTTAACACCATTTAGACCCCTTACACCCTTCAGACAGATTAGACAGCTTCGACCCTTGACCATTTATACCACTTGGACCTTTTATTTTACAAATAAATTTCAAATAAATATAATATCACCAATATTACAAATAAATTTGTACAAAATAAATGTTTGTATGATGACGGGTGTAAATCCTTGCGATAATTCACGGACCGATGTTTGTGTGTTTGTTTGTGGGTTTGTTTGTCGGGCTACTCCTCCTACAGTTGTGGCCCAATTGCATCCAGACTTGCTCCAGAGGATCAGCGTGACCCCAGTTAATGTGTCGGGGTGCTTTTATCTTTGTCGGTGGTCTTGGGCAGGAGGTGATGAGAAGAACACAAATTTTCTATGTAAATGTGTATCGTGTGCTGCCCCCTCCAGGCGGGTGAGGGTATTACAAGTCTCCATCATTCACAGTGCAGTCAGTATGTTTTTTTTCGCTCCATGCATTTAACCTGGGTTATTTATTTTTCTTATGCAGAGCCGTCAGTTGCCTATACACCACCCAAATATAGATATGCGTCAGAAGAACGTGTTGCATGCTTGCCAGAAGATCGTGCGTCGGACAGGTACTCTGATGGGTACGTCGTCATGACAACACAGCAAATCTGTGACGTCAATCTCTGCAACGACGTGTGGAGTGGCGAGCGTCGTGAGCCGATCTACGCTGGTCTATGGAATAAAACCGGAAAACGCAGTAGGTCGGTACTTGTTTGTCATCATCCGCGATGTGTACCGTCTAGTACCACCCGGTGGTGATGGGAGAGGGTATTACAAGTTATCTGTGGAAATGACTTGCAATTTTGTGCTGTCCACGTGGTATAACGCAAGTACCTTACTGACCCCCACTGAAGGGAGTGGTGTTGCTCTCCAGTAGGGGAGCGGGTGTTTCATACCAGTCCCATCCTGGGATTCTCTGCCTCATCAGTTTCCTGGGATTCACACATGTTAATGTTTAAGTCAATCACAGGTTTTATTTGCAGAATTACAGAATATACTTTATTGAGCAAGTAATTCAAACATTCCATCTCCCCGAATGTGGGCAAGCTGCTTTCACATTATACACTTATAAATAGCTGCCAGGATGGTGCAGAGTCAGCGAGCACACATACTTGAGAGCTGTGTCGTCTGGGGTGTGCATGTTCCATGACCAACACACCCATGGTTTCAATTTCCGACCTGATTATATGAACTGTTGATTTCTGACCCGATTTTAAATGGGTAGGACACCAGCCATCAAACAAAGTGTGCCATCGGTGAGATGGATTTTTGATCTGAGTGTCCCATCTGTAAGCATGACTTGGTGGATAGTAGCTATAGGCGTGCCTCCCGTCACTTCGCTGATGGGTTTCATCAAAAGACAGCATGTTGTACCTGGCAAACATATTGCATATATATCTGTCAGTGTCAATGAGGAAGTAAAATACGTGAAAACGATATTTTTAACAATCAATTGTTGTCATGGTGGCTGTTGTTGTTGTTGTTGTTGTTGTTGTTGTTGTTGTTTGTGTGCTCCTATGTACTTTTACATATTTTTCTATTGCTCTGAGAAATATTACGAAATATTTCTCGAATACCAAATAATACAAAATAATATGAAGACCAAAGCCGCGCCGGACCAAATGAACAATTTACGGCACGAACGGCTTCACTAATTCTTAATATGCACCTTGCTCGGCCAATGAAGGAAAGCACAGAAAACGAGATGGTACATTTAACAGGGGTTTATTTATAAGGGAGGGGGACACAGAGAGCAGAGTTAAACCGACTAAAAACAATGCAGGTATGTACAATGCACTTAAACAATTCTACTTAACGAACTGGCAACGCACACACACACACACACACACACACACACACACACACACACACACACACACACACACACACACACACACACACTAAAAAAAATATATATATACACACACACACACACACACACACACACACACACACACACACAAAAGAACTGGGCCGGCCGGCCTTTATTGAGGTCTCCAGCTCAGAAGGAAAGGCGAGCCGAAGGCCAGGGTCTGGCATGCACCTGTACGCCTCATGCAGTGTACAATGATCTGGTCGCGTGGCGGGACTCGAACACACAGCTTTCACGCAGCGCCAAGCACCAGGGACCGCGCTCTCCAACCGGCCACGCACCAATCAACCATGACCAAGGATAATATCAGAGACGACGATGACCCAGGACCAGACGAAACAGCCAGCACCAAGACCCGCAACCCCCAAGATGACCAACCCTCCCCAGCCTGGCATTCCTTTATATCTTTCTTGGCCGGGGTGAGAAAATCGCCATCTGAGGCGATCTCCACCCTCATTGGCTGGAGTGTTGTGGCAAAGTCGCACTCT
>NC_140961.1:100354502-100384502 GCF_056783735.1 Eptatretus burgeri | reverse complement strand
CAGTACCAAACCATGCTGATTTCCACCCTGCAGTCACAGCAGGTTTCGCAGTATTTGCATAGTGACCTGAGTGACTGCATCCTTTTTCAAACTTGATTGACAGTTTGCTACAGGACTGATGTACCTATCTACAGAAAAGCTAAAATGGACTTTCAGAAATCTTTTGCGAAAGCAACTGTTGAACCGCCGGCAGATGATTCACAGGAGGATTTTACAACTGCCCCGGGTCGGGCATAGCCACCGCTGCCTACCTCGGCTCTCGACGCCGTATCATCGCAAGTATGGCGAGACCATCTCGAATCTTTGGATGCAGTCAGAACGGGTTATCTCGGCACACGTTACAACTGAAGATGATTTGAGAAGTGTGAATGTTCCTCCAGATCTGGGGGAAAAAAAAATCATTGGACTAAATCAACCACATGTGACTGATTTTACAAAGATAATATTTGGGAAAAACAGTTGTTCTTTTTCATTTTTGAACTACTGTACAACAAATTCCCTTGGGTTGAATGATCTGTTGAACAAGATGCTGTGCTCTGATTTCCCTGCCGTCACTTCCACTCAGAAACAAGCCAAGCTGAGGGAGGACTCGTTCACCAAAAACGGCATGTACAAAGTGGAAATGCTTCAAACATCGTGAAGAAATGGGATTCGTGGCAATGGACCTTTTGGAAAGTGATAAAAGCATATTTGAGAGGAACAGAAATTACAGCACAAATATTTCTGTCATTGTGAAGATACTTTCAAAGTTTGGCTTTCCGTTTCGTGGGGACAATGAGGGAATGGAAGCTAAAATGAAAGGGAATTTCATGGAATTTTGTGACTTATTTTCAAAGTGTGATAAAACTTTCAAGAAAATGCAGCCTAACCCTAACCTTTAATTTCAAAATGAAGTGCTACAGATCTGTGCAAATTTGGTTTGCAAAGAAATTATCCAGGTAGTAGAGTAAACAAAACCGGGTTTTTTTAATTATTTTTTTTTGCTATAATGGCCGATGAGGCCAGATCGTTGACGGAGAGGCTTTCAGTTTGTATGAGATTTGCAGAAAACCTCAACATCGGAGAAAGATTCCTGTGCTTTGTCAATTGCTCATCCTCCAAAAATGCAGAAGGCATTTGTACTGCCATAAAGAAAGCTTTGGAGACGTGGATTGTAGAATGTGCTGATAATTACCCAACGTTTTGATGATGCCCCCATTCCTTTCCTGTAGTAATTCTCTGCAGACCACTGTAATATATGAGAGTTGTACTCTCATATATGCTATAGTTCTAACTGTAGCATTTTTGCTGGGGCTGCACCCAGGACAGTTTGTAGCTCGGCTGAGATTCAAATCCAAGCTCGACAGCTTTGAGGCGAGTGTGCATACCTGTGGGTCATCCTGCCAGCCCACATTAAAGGAAGAACGGTATTTGCATTAAGACATTGTTTATAAATGTATGTATCAACATCTAGGAGACATCATTCATTAAGTGTTCAATTTTGTTTTTTCAATAATTTGTTGTTATGCGCAATGGTGTTATCTGATAACCTGCAAAACAAAAAATATGTCGTGCATATCGTGATGTTTGTAAGATCCAAATAAACAATAGTTGCCTTGGAAACAGTAATTTGGTGATTTCTACAATTTGACCAATCAAGTGTTTAATGTGATTGAATGTTGTGCATAACAAATTTGGTGGATAAATTTTCTATTTGCAGCCTAATTGGTGTTTTACATGTTTCGGATGGCCTTGTCCTTAATCTTTGACAAAGTTTGACCAAACCTTCCTCACATATACAGTACTACACATACATATAAATAAGCTGTCTAAACTTCAATTTGATATCTTGAAAAATTACTGAGGTATGGTAAGAATAATTCACAAAAAGCCCATTTGATTATAATTATTCCCGTGCTTTCGAAGAAAAGCAGGAATATTGTGATTGTCTCCACCATCGATCCGTCCGCCCGCATGTCCGTCTGTCTTACCCTGTAACTCCTCCTACACCGTTTGAAATAGGAACTTGAAACTTTGGGTTATAGTTGATATATTGTTACTGCTGTGGAAATTCGCAGACCACTATAAAGAACCTTAGATCAGTTATGACGATAAGTATATGTGTAGTTAGATTTCCCCACCGTTGTTTAAAGGGATTTCCCGTGTTCACCGGGCTGTGATCCTTTGAGTTATCCGTTTTTATTTTCTCTATCATTATTTTGGACCAATCATCCCCCAACAACCAAATCGCCACCACCAACATCATTCCCAAACAACTACAACTCAAACACCACCACCTTCGCCTCTTTACCTCCACAACTCCACCCCGCAAACATCGCTTCACTGCCATTCTCAAACGACGCCCACCAGCAACCAAATCGCCACCACCAACACCTTCCCAAACCACCACAGCAAACTCCCACCACCTTCACCTTTCTACCAAACGTCGTGCCATGGGTTGTGAAGGGATCCTCTCGAAGGAGAAATCGGATCAAGAATGATTCACGCCCACTTTTCTTCCATCCAATGGCTGAGCATCAGGTGGTGTAGCCCCGCCTTCGAACCCGCTGTGATCCACAAATTTGCATATGCGCTCCTCCCCTGGCCTATATAAGCGCGAGCACGGCGCAGCTTGAGGCAGTCAAGTCGGGTCTGGAGAGCGGCAGTCAAGTCGGGTCTGGAGAGTGGCAGTCTGGAGGGGTCAGAGAACCGGACGGAGCTCGAAGAGGCAGACGGCGGCAGTGTCGGTGGGGCAGAGTCGGGAGACGGAGCTCGAAGCAGACGGGAAAGGCAGACGGGGGCTGATCGACGGAGAGAGCTCACCGGCCACGCCAGGGGCATGAAGCCAGGCGCAGCTATGCTGACATCGCGGCTTGCCCGCCATCGCGCCACGAGGGCGCAGGTAAGACCCTTCGGTCTCGTGGACCTGGCCGCTCATCCAGGTTCCACACACATTTGGTCCACGAACCTGTCTGCCACCCTTGCCTTTGAGGGTGGCTTTTTCCTTTGCTTTTGTGTAAATGCATGTGGTGGCGCCGTCTTGTAAGTAAAACTGTTTAAGTGTGCGTGTGAAATAAAGACACTTTATTCGGTTGTAACTCTGCCTTTGCTTGCTTTCACTGTATACATGCCTGAATTACTGTATGGCTGTAAAATACGTGCTTGTCTGAGTGTGCAATAAATGTGCTTGTTGAACTGTTCCCCGTTTCGTTGCGTCCTTTCCCTTGTTTGAAAGTTCCATCTTGCATCACAGAAGGAATTGGTGGAGGGGTGTAAGCACCCGGTAAATAATCACATCCATAGGGGCCGGCGATAACACCGCTCGGTTATCACTGAAGCACGGAACGGACCGCTTAAGCGGTTCGTGTCCTAGGCCAGCCAGCGGCGAGGTACGATCGCCCGGTTAACTATCCGCGCAGGTACTTAGGTAGGTCGAGTTTGGCGAAAGACCCTATCCTGCGCGGTTGGCCGATTGGCACGATTGTGGTGGGGTCGAAAGACCCACCCGTGACTAGCTTCTGGCGGTAGTTCCAAGGAGGGTCACGACTGAATTGTCCGTTCCAGTGGGCGACGCGGTCGCGATTTGAGTTACGTGACCGATCGCACGCCGGGCAGACCGAAATTCGTAACAATATGTATGGGGAAGTGCACAACACTCGGATTTTTGATATGACCCCTAGGGGCCGGGCCAGAGGGGTTGGGGTCTTGGGGGTCGATTTTAAAAGAAAATTGCCTTGTAGCTTTTTAAGTCAAACATATTCATGAATTATATATTTAACAACTTTTTTTTAAACACATGATGATCAGAGGGTGCTTGCGGGGGAGGGGGTGCTTTGCGGATAGGGGGTCAAAATAGCTCCTCCTACACCGTTTGAGATAGGAACTTGAAAATTTGGGACATAGTAGATATATGTATGGGGAAGTGCACAACATTGTCGGATTTTTGATATAACCCCTAGGGGCCAGGCCAGAAGGGGTGGGGTCATGGGGGCTGATTTAAAAAGAAAAAAACTAGCGTTAATGGGACAAAGGAGTGCGTGCGGGAATATGCGATGGTGTGCCATCGACAACGTAGTTCTAGTTGGGTGAAATTGTTGCTATGGAAACCACTGACATGTCAAAAAGGTTAATTCCATTGTTCTGATTTTTGATGAACCAGGTCTGTGACCCAATATGCAAACCCTGTTCAAATTTTAAGTCAATTGGATGAAAATTTATGATTTTATGTGACCTTGACCTGTGAGCTTTTGACATCAAAAACAATATGCTTCTAGGTTTTGATTGGTGAACCAATTTAGTGACCCAATATGCAATTTCTGTTCAACTTATCAGAGTAGCCACCCTCGAGGTGGCTGGAGATTTCGCATTACTTGCTGAAAAATGTATATTCTCCAGATTGCAAGATGATTAGATGTTTTTGTGGTTTGTGTCTAAAGGGGTCTCATGGGTCTAAAGGGTCTAAGGGGTGTTAAGGTCAAAAGGGTGTCACTCTAAGTGGTCCAAAGGGTATATAATGGTCTATAATTGCCTCAAGGGGTCTAAAGATCAAAAGGGTATTTTTCAATTGTAGTTTGGGTCTAAAGGGGTCTAATGGGTCTCAAGGTCTAAGAGTCTAGTGGTCTTCAGGAGTCGAAAGGGTCTAAATGGTCTTAAGGGGTCTAAAAGGGCCTTAAGGGGTCTAAAAGGGTCAAGGCATCGAAGCAGTCTATAGGGCCAAGGGTTCGAAGGTCTAAAGGGTCTTAAAAGGTTTAGAAGGTATATTCCAACATCAGATACAGGCATAAAGGGTCTAACAGGGTTGATAGGGTCTTGGGGTTATAAAGGGTATAATGGAGGTCTTTGGGTTCTAAAATGTCTAATGGGGTCTTTAGGGGGTAAAAAAGGTATTATGGGTCGTAAGGGTTTGAAAGGGTCTAACATGGTCCATCGGGTCTTTAGGAATCTAAAGGTTATTGCAGTGTCTGTAGGGTCTACGAGGTCTTAGGGGTCTCAAGTGTCTAAGGGTTCTAAAGGATCTTAGGAGTCTTAAAGGGTCGAAAATGGATAAAGGGTCGAAGCGGTGCTGAAGGTAAATGGATCTTAGTGGTCTCAGAGGGTATAAAATGGTTTAAAGTGTATGTTTCAACTGTAATTAAGGTCTAAAGGGTCTAAGGAGTCCAAAGAGGTCCAAAGACTTCCGGTTCTGGGTTTGGCGCGTCGGCCGGTCTCCTTCACAGCTCTCTGCTGATGATCTCAAAGTTAAGTTTCCGGTCGTTATCTGTCCCGTTTTAACTGTTTATTTTCTCACCTACATGATTGTTACTGTGTGTTCCTAGTTCGGTTTTGTTTCAAAAATCGTGCTATTTTGTGAGATTTCGTCGAACTTGTCTTTCCCGGTGCTTGAGGCCTATCCTTGAGGCTTGAGGCCTACCAGTTCCCCTCGGTGTACAATCGTGTTTATTTGTTTTTTTCTCCCCATTATCTTCAATCTTTATCTTTCCCAATTTCCTGACGTCCCCATTCCCTCCCATTTCATCACTCTTTCTTACCTTAAATCCAAAAAAAAATCAAAAGAAAATGCTACCTTTCTCTGATTCTTCTTCTTGTTGTTCCTCATCTCTTCCTCTCCTCTTCTATTTCCTCTTCTTCTTCTTCCTCGATTTTTTTCTACAACACTTCCATGACCTAATCTGTTGAAATCTCTCTCAAACATTAATAATAATCACAAAAACGATGTCTTATAATGCTTCATCTTCCACTTTGACTCGTGTGGTACTCTTTACAGTATCATAATGCACTAACCTGCTATTTAAACAGACTGCTCTCAATTCGACCTTTCCTTCATACCTTGCCTAAAAAATCCAACTGTCACAACGTTTCTTCTCTCCATTCCCTGAATTCGCCTTTGTTGCATCCATCAAGAATTGTGTTTAATTGCATAACTGACCTAAAACTTTTAAAAACCCGAGTTTGCTATGAATGTTCACTTTCCATCAACCAATCTTTTTTTCCAACTTCAGTGCCAACTCACCCCCCTCACCCCTCACTCTCACTCTCAAAGCAACCATCCCACTCTTCTCCCTCCAAGCCTCCCTCTCACTTCTCTCAAAAACTCCCCCCTCGCCTTTCTCCCACCATTCATCCCCTCACTCATCCTTCTCAAAGTTTCCCCCCCCTCCCATCCACAAAGCTGCCTCCTTCCACTGCCCTCTCACCTCCATCTCATCACTCCACCTCCTCAAATCCTCAACTGCCTTCTTCCCCCTCTCTTGTCCCCCTCTCCCCAGCTCCACAGAGCCTTTTCTCCTCCTCATTCAGCCCCCTCCATTAGCTATACTGCAATCCCCCACACTCTTTCACCAACCCAGCTTACCTCCCCCCTCGTCCCTTGTCCTAACCTCCCCTTCCCCCCCCCCCCCCCCCCCGCACCAAAATCCTCCTCCCCTACCTCTTCATTAAAAGTGTGGACCTCAAATATCTGGGGCCTTCGCTCAAACCTTTCAGATCTTTCCATACAGGTTGCCACTGACAAACCAGACATAATCTGTCTAACAGAAACCTTCTTCCCCCAAGACGTGTCTGACTCCCAAGTATCTCTCCCTGGTTACTCCCTCCTCCGGTATGACAGACCTGAGCCTCGTCCTGGTGGAGGAGTTGCTCTCTTCATCAAAGACTCTATTCCTCACTCTCCGTGCACTGCCCTCACTCCCCCACACCCTCAGGAATACGTCTTGCTACGGCTTTCCCTCCACTCCCACCTCTTGATTATATGTGTACTGTACCGTCCACCTCACAGTGATGACTCCATCTACACCTCACTATCCGAAAACATGGACCATCTTCTATCTTCTCATCCAAACTCTCTCTTCCTCATATGTGGTGACTTCAATTGTCATCATGCCAGTTGGCTCGGTGTGGGTACCTCTCTCACCTGTCATGGCACCTCAGCAAAAGCTTTCTGCGACTCATTGGGACTGACTCAATCGGTCAACTTCCTGACCCGGATCTCAACCAATGGTACTCCATCTCTTCTGGATCTGATTTTGACAAATTTCCCTGACAATATCTGCTGCTCTTCCTCCGCTGCAATTGGTTCTTCTGACCACGTCCTTGTTAAAGTGGACATCTCTCTGGCTGTTATCAGAGAACCACCTCACCGCCGTCGAGTCTGGCATTTCACTCAAGCCGACTGGCAGGGTCTCCGAGCAGCCATCAAACTTATATACTGGTCTCCTTTCGCTACTTTCTCCAACATCAACTCATCCTGGAAATTCTTTCAAAGAAACTTGCTCTTCCTCATGCACAGATTTATCCCCCTCTCGTCTTCAGTTATCCTACCCTTCCTCCCGCCCTTGGATCACTGAAGCTTGTGGCGAGGCAGTTGTCCTGAAACAACTTGCCTTTGCCTCATGGAAAGCAAACCCAACTGAGGGCAATCTCAGTTCCTTCCATAAAGCTATGAACAAGTGTGTATCTACCCTCAGGAGAGCCAGAAAACAACATCTTCCTAATCTCAAGTCTGATCTCTCAAACCTCTCTCCCTCCTCAAAATCCTGGTGGCATCTAATCAAATCTGTTTCTGGTGTATGTTCCCCCTCCATCCCCTCCCTTACCTCAAATGGCCGCACTGCTGACACCGCACGTGGAAAAGCTGAATGCCTAAACTCGGTGTTTGCAGCTAAATCTTTTGTCCAAATCCCATCACTTTCTCTACCCACCTTACCCAGTCGCACCCAACTGTCCCTGGACTCTGTGTTCTTTTCTCCTGACAAGGTGGAGAGCCTGCTGTCAAACGTCGACTCAGATTCTGCAACAGGTCCAGATGGCATCAGCCTACATGTCCTCAAAGCCTGCTCTTCTGCTCTTGCTCACCCTCTCTCTGTTCTATTCACCCTCTCATCTGCTCAAGGTCATTTTCCATCTGCTTGGAAATCAGCAAACACCGCCCTCCATAAAAAAGGTGCAAAAACAGATCCCTGCAACTGCAGACCAATCATCCTTCTCCCAATCATCAACAAGGTTATGGAATCTATCATTGCTTCAGACATTAAATCTTTCCTCTTCTCCAATAGCTTGATTTCCGATCATCAATTTGGTTTCAGACCAGGTCACTCTACACTTGATATGCTGCTTCTGCTCTCCCAACAATGGATGGAGGTCCTCAATGCCAGACAGGAAATCCGAGCCGTATCCCTGGACATATCACGTGCTTTTGACACTGTCTGGCACCCTGCCCTACTCACCAAACTCTCTTCCCATGGTATCCAAGGCCATCTCCACTCATGGCTCGCAGACTTCCTCTTCTGTCGTAGTCAACGTGTGGCCCTAAATGGAGTTATTTCATCCCCTCTTCCTGTGCAGGCTGGAGATCCTCAAGGTAGCGTTCTGCGCCCTGTTCTTTTTCTGGTTTTCATCAATGATCTCTCCAACTCTGAAAAATGCTCTAAATCTTTTTGCTGATGACTCCACCCTCCGCCGTACCATCTGTCATCCCTCAGACCGGCAAGCAGCAACTTCTTCGCTCACTGCAGATCTGGATAAAATCACAAACTGGTCCAACACGTGGAACATGTCTTTCAATCCGGACAAATCTCACACTCTCACTATGTCTCTTCGAAAGGACCATTTAGAAAACCCCCCCATCCACTTTCTCAACAATCTCCTGAAAGAAGTCCTTTCTTTCAAGCTTCTGGATCTCAATATCTGCCATGACCTTTCCTGGGAAAGCCCCATTTCAAACCTCGCCTCCAAAGCCAGTCGCCGACTGGGAATCCTCCGTCGTGCAAAGTCCTTCCTCGGCCCACCTTAGCTCCTGACCACTTACAAAGCTTTTGTCCGCAGCCTGATGGAGTACTGATCTCCCCTCTGGGCTGGTGCTCCTGCCTCTCACCTTTCTCTGCTTCATGCTGTGGAAACCAAGGCTTTTCGGATCATTGGCATCTCCCGCAATGAGGCTGAGTTTTTGGGCCTCTCACTCTCTCACCGCAGGCTGGTCGGTGGTCTTTCTGTCTTCTACCGTCTCCTCTCCAGCCTTGCCCCCCCCCCCACTGCTCCCTCTGCGATTTGTTCCCACCACATTTCCACAAGGCGCTTAAGGTCCGCTAACAACCCCCTTCTGGTAAAACTACCAAAATCACGAATCACTGCTCACCTTCACTCTTTCATTCCTCTTTTTTCCCGCCTTTGGAATAAACTCCCTCACTCTATTCATTCCCATTCTTCCCTCCAGGCCTTCAAAACAGCTGTTCACCACCACCTCTTATCATCCCCCATTCAACTCCTCGATCTTTTCTACCCCCAATAATCCACCCAAGCTCACCTCCTTCAAATTCCCTGCTTTCCTTCCTGAAAGTCCCTGTAATGTCCATATTCTCTTCCCCATGTTCCCCGTCCCATCCCTCTCCCTTCCACAGATCTCATAATGTCTCTGTTACCCACTGTTTTGTCCTTCCCACTGTCTCCCTTCTTGTCTCATGCCCCCCTCCCCTTGCTGTGCGTTGTGTGTTAGCTCTACCCGAGCCTCAACAAGGTATACAAAAAAAAGCGTACAAACAGTCAAATGGGTCTCAAGGTCTCAGCGTCGTGGGGTCTAAGTGGTTTAAAGGGTGTAAAGGTCTTCAGGATCAGTCGAAGGGGTCTAAAAGAGTTTAAGGGATCGAAAGTATCTAAATAGCGTCAAAAAGGTGAAGGGGTCTAAAGGGTGTAAAGAAGGTCGAAAGGGTCTTAAAAGGTCTAAAATTGTCTAATGGGGTCTAAAAGGTCTGATGGGTCGGAAAGGTGTTAGGGCGTTAAATAGGTCGAAATGGTATGTTCCAATCGTCTGTAATTAATAGACATAGTCAAGGGACAGCACTCTCATTGAGGCCTCTCCCTGCGAGACACCGGGTTACAGTTTATGGCTGGTTTCAAAGCCAGGATGGACAGCTCAGACTATAAGTTGCATACCTCAATGTCATCTTGCCAGCCCTTGGGCTGCCACAAAGAGGATCAAAATAGCATCAAATTTCAGTGCAATGAAACAAACAAATGGTGACAGGTAAAAAAAAATTCATTTCGCATTGCTTTCGGAACATGGCTTTGGAGCGATTACAATACTCGCAGAATAAC
Organism: Eptatretus burgeri; assembly: GCF_056783735.1. Taxonomy (NCBI): domain Eukaryota; kingdom Metazoa; phylum Chordata; class Myxini; order Myxiniformes; family Myxinidae; genus Eptatretus; species Eptatretus burgeri. The sequence continues at coordinate 100,374,437 of NC_140961.1, read as the reverse complement.
ATTTGCTTATTATTGGGTCGCCGAAATAGGTGACCCTTATTGTCAGTAATACTGTCTGTTTGTTTGGATGTTTGTTTGGATGTTTGTTCGTTTGTCATCAGCATAATTGGTAGTAAATGTGGGCGGATTTTGACCAAACTCGGGTGGTAGGTACATCTTATGACCTCGTGCTTTGGAAATTGTGATGGTTGCTAGGGACGCTTTGGTTCCCTAGCAACAACCGAAAAACCTTCAAAATCGGTACCGTTCACGCGAAATCAATTCCGAAAGCCATTATCCCACGTAGGGTTGTGAAATTTGACACGAATGATCGACAGGTGATGCTCTATCAAATATATTCCGGTTTTTGTGATATATGGAATATTTTACCCGCAGTGCCCCCCTACAATTAGGGTATGCGTGAAAATTGGCGAAAATTGAAGGCCCCCTAGCGACCAGGTGAGTGCATCGATACGAATGAAACTTTGCAGGTTCATGGTACTCAATGAGTACGACAACTTTGCTTCAGGACATATTGACCGATTTCGGTTAGGTCGGGGTCAAAGGTCAATTAGTGCAAAAATCGAGAATATGCGAGAGCTGGAGGTGCCTTCGCGACAAATGCTACTCCTCCTCGGGTTATGGTCGGATGCTCATGAAAATTTACACTAATCGTCTGGAATACATTGTGCACAAATAAACGAGCCGGATTTTCGATTTAGATCTTTGTTCACCCACAGCACCCCCTCAAACTTTGGGGATTTCCCATTTCAAACCGCATTTTCGGTACTTTTAATTCAAATGGATACCGAGTAGTTTTCACGAGATGGACCTGGATGAGATTTGATATGCATAATCTTAAGGTGTTTCCCTATCCGCTATATGACATCCATTATGCTCTATATCTTATAGTTTCCATGCTCGGCGACCCATCGCCACCTACCGGCTTGTCTGTCTGTTTGTTTGTTTGTGTACAGGATATCTCAAAAAGTTGTGACCCGATTCAGATGAAATTTTGTGGAAAGGTTGGGTGCGTCGCGAGGACGAATTGATACTATTTTGGTGAAGATCCGAATTCGGATCTGGATACGAGAATTATTTAATTATTTGATTTTTAAAGTGATTCTTCACCATTGAGAGATTGGGCCAAAAACGATATGGCACTGTATAGCATATTTTAAAAATGTATTAGGCTTGATATGTTCTTATGGATCAGGCATTGCGTGGTGGAGGTATTCACTTTACTAAGTGCCATTCTAGTTTAACTACTGCTTTCTGCAGAGGGCAATGACAAACCTGCATATTCCTTGATGCAGCCCATGCTGTGGCCAAAACGACAGACTTCACTTTTAGTTTGTGCCAAAAAGATAAGCTCAAAGGTTGTTTCCAATTGTAATGGTAGATGTATTAAATTTTCCCATCACACGAAAAATGTACAAAAAAACAAATTAATCAAAAACACAGAAAACATGAAAACAAAACAATACTTTGTGTGTGATGTAGGTATATTATATCCCTTACACGTAGTCGTATGAAACCCTTGATCCCGACGTATCTCTTTTGGTGGTGCTGTGCCTAAAGGTAGGTTCAGTACTGCCAAAGCGGCTCCACTGCAAGGATTACACTGGGTGGTTTGCCTTTGCAGTACAAGCGGTAATCAGGGGAGGAATTTGGATTTGTTCACAGTGATAAATGGTTCACAGTGCTGGACGAACTTGTCCTTTAATCGTGGAAAATCTCGCAGTCCCATCATGTCGCTTCGGAAGGAGCATCAAACAATCCATCTATCTATTCCACAGTTAGACACTGAAAGAGGTTCAGTGTCTTGAACTTCTCGGCCTCACCCTTAGCTGTGACCTCCCCTGGGCTGCCCAATAGGGAAGTTTGTCTCCAAAGCCAACTAGAGACTGGGAAACCCATGTCATTCCATATCCTGCTTTGAAAAATCACAACTACCCACAATGTATAAGACCTCTGCCAATAGCTCATTGGAGGACTGCTCTCTCTCTATCCTATGGACTGTGGCCTCTGGGGATTCAGAGTTCACCCCCTACACTCTAACCTTACAAGAATGACATTTAATTGTTCACTAGCAGGGTTACCTAGCGATGCCTGGGTGGGGGAGGGGGGTAGTGGGGGTACTGAGAAGTGAGAAGCAGAAAGCTGGCAGGGTTGAGAATGGGGCAGCCAGATCAGGGGCAGGAAAACCAATGGGGTTGGGGTGGGGGGGGACTGTCCAGGGTGCAGGAGGGCCAGAACACCAGTAGGTAAAGAGGTCTTAGAGGAACACCAGTGGGTAAAGTGGTCTGAAGACAACACCAGTGGGTAAAGGTGTCTTAAGTGTCTTTGAGGTCTTGAAGGTCTTAAGGGTCTTAGAGGTCATTGGGATGTCAAGGATCTTTGAGGTCTTTGCAGTTTTACAGTTTTTAAGGGTCTTTGGGGTCTTAAGGTTCTTCGACGTCTTCCGGCTCTAAGGGATCTTCTAAAAACGTAAGGTCTTAAAGGGTCTTCGGGGTCTTCATGAGTCCTAGGGATCTCAACCGTCCTGATGGTCCAAAGGGTCTTTGGGATATTTGGGGTTTTAAAGTGCCTTAATTGTGTTCGGGGAATTTAATGGTCTTAAGATTCCTATGGGTCTTTGGGTCTTAAGGAGTCTTAGCTCGCAAGCATGTAAAAAGTCTTCTCTCAAGCATGAAGAACAAAGAAACAGTCTTATGGTTCTTCGGGGTCTTTGAAGGCTGAGATTGTGGATGGAAATACACCGAGGAGAACCCCCGGGTCGGACTTGGTCTGTTTGCCAAATTTGGTGTTTGTCGGTCCAGCGGTCTTTGTTTAAAAAAAAAGAAAAATCGAATCAACAGACAGACAGACAGACAGACAGACAGATAGACAGACAGACAGACAGACAGACAGACATCTGATGAATCTTAGTTATTAGACTTGGAGGTCCTGGATGAGAAAAGTTATGTTCACTTCGACTGTATATTTGTGTATAATTGTACTTTACACCAGATATTAATAGATAATTCTATATCAGATGTGATGAAAAGTGATTTTTCATGTTGAAATTTTCGTGGTTTGTGTGGTTCCTTAACAAGACTGTCCATCCTATTTTGAATGTCCATCCTATTTTGAATATTTTGAATTATCTTGCACATCCCATAAATAATGACCTCGCCAGGGAACTGTAATCACAATACCGAATGAGGAAAATGTTCAAACGAACTCTTATGAAGCCACGTAATTGCTGCAGTCGTGATGTTCGATCACGGTATTTAATGGAGACATGCCATTATTGGTGGTGGAAGCTATGCTCATGTTGCTGTTTCTTTCCTACAGACAATGATGACTGATACTGTCCAAGGCCAAGTAATGGATCACCCACAGACGAGACAGAAATGAGCGCAGGGACAGGGAAGACTTTGAGTCGAGAAAGAAAGAAGACAGTGTGCTTCACTTCAGTGCTTCCAAGAGACGACAACGCCTGAATGAAATACGACACCGACGACCTGCACAACCACCAGAGACTGCACCAAGGATGGAAGACACCCATTAATACCCATTGCATACGAGGATATCCAAGGACATCACAGAGACTGTTTTCATTGCTTTACAAGGAGCCGAAACAGATTGGCCAAATCTACCGAATCGGATCCTGAACCGTCATGCTCTTCATGTAGCTCAAGGAGATCCTCAGCAGATGGAACCAAACAAGTATTCACGTTCTGTAACAAAGAAGGTCGTAAAAAGACAAAGATCAGGAGTTTATGGACAGCTGAAGGTACTTCAAGATTTGAATTTGATGGACGGGAAACTATCAATGAAATAGCAGAATTTAAAAACGATGGAAGGCTTCTTATGTCCTTCAGAGGATTGGACTTCTTTGCTTGCGAAGCACAGTACCACAGACGTTGTCACCGGAAATGCACTACATGGGTAAAGTATGTGGACACCCCTTCTAATTAGTGCATTTGGCTATTTCAGGCACACCCATTGCTGACAGGTGTATAAAATCAAGCACACGGCCGTGCAATCTCCATCGACAAACATTGACAGTAGAATGAGCCGTAATGTAGAGTGCAGTGACTTTCAACGTGGCACCGTCGTGAGATGCCACCTTTCCAACAAATCGGTTCATCAAATTTCTGCCCTTCCAGAGTTGCCCCGATCAACTGTAAGTGCTGTTATTGTGAAGTGGAAACATCTAGGAGCAACAATAGCTCAGCCACGAAGTGGTAGGCCACACAAGCTCACAGAACAGCACCACCGAGTGCTGAAGCGCAGAACGTGGAAAAATCGTCTGTCGTCGGTTGCAACACTCACTACCGAGTTCCAAAGTGTCTCTGGAAGCAATGTCAGCACAAGCAATGTCCGTCGAGAGCTTTATGAAATGGGTTTCCATTTCCTGTTTCAGCTTGACAATGCCCCCATGCACAAATCGAGGTCCGTACAGAAATGGTTCGTTGAGATCGGTGTGGAAGAACTTGACTGGCCTACACAGAGCACGGACCTCAACCCCATCGAACACCCTTGGGATGAATTGGAGCGCCGACTGTGAGCCAGACCAAATCGCCCAACATCGGTTCCCGATCTCACGAATGCTCTTGTGTTTGAATGGAAGCAAATTGCCGCAGCAATGTTCCAACATCTCGTAGAAAGCCTTCCCAGAAGAGTGGAGGCTGTTATAGCAGGAAAGGGGGAACCCACTCCATATTAATGCCCATGATTTTGGAATGAGATGTTACACGAGCAGGTGTCCACATACTTTTGGCCATTGAGTGTATGTCGCACATCCACGCTGGTGGAGGAGTGAGAACGAGTCAAAACGAGTATACGCAGTGTAGAGATCGGTGATCGTCACCCAGTCCTGAACTTCCTGAACGAGAGAGCGGTCTTCCTACACGTCATATCATGTTATTCTCCCTCACCCTTGTTTTCAAATGTCTAACAAAAAAGCAACGTACACCACTAAATCGGCCTGTCGAAATTAACAATGCCACTGTGGTACTCAAGTGAATGCCATCCTTTTCAGTTTTACTTGATTCTCTTGTGACAACTTCTCCAAACGAATTGATCATATTAGCAGCAGCTACGGGGCATGGCGAAGAGGGAAATATGTAAAAGATAAAGAAATCGGGAGTCAGGAGGAAGAGCCCCAACCAATCTTATCTGTGGACCCCACCATGTTAATTTGGAGGGGGGGGGGACACGGGTCAGACATTACGGGTCAGATTGCAGGAGAGTGTGTCGGAGTGGTGCTGAGGTGTCGTCCACCAGACGGTGATCCCTTCGCGTGGGTGCCTGGAATGTCCTATCCCTAAGAGAGGATGATCACCTGTCTCTGTTATCATCTGAGCTCAAGCGTTTGGACATCGGTATTGCAGCACTCTCTGAGGTTCGGAGACCGGATTGCGGCGAGATAATGGTGGGTGGTTACACCTACTATTGGTCTGGTCGCTCTGATGGTTACCATACCCAAGGAGTTGCTGTAGCTGTGTCCAATAAGCTGACCCCAATGATAATTGAGGTAACACCGGTCAATGAGCGTATTATGAGATTAAGGATTCGTCACTCCTTAGGTGTTATTTCCCTGGTCTCTGTTTATGCTCCGACTGAGGCGAGTGATCTCACCATGAAGGACGCATTCTACACCACACTCGAGTCTGTGGTTGATCAGTGCCCCAGACGAGATACACTTCTCGTCTTGGGGGATTTCAATGCATCAACGGAAACTGATGGGGATGGTTATGAGACATGTGTTGGTCCCCATGTGTCAGGAACTATGAACCAGAATAGCACTAAGTTCCTTGACTTTGCAAGAAGTCATGGACTTAGGGTGGCTGGTTCATGGTTTCAGCGCCCACAACCTCTTCGCTGGACTTGGTATTCCAACGCTGTGGGTGTGGCAAAGGAGATTGACCATGTCCTCGTTGATGGTCGCTGAAGGATGATCCAGAACTGCAGGGTCCACCGGAGTGCTCAGTTCCTCAATACTGACCACCGGCTTGTTGCAGCAACTCTGAAGTTGCACCTTAAATCCAGGAGAATGGTACCATCCCAGCCTCGGCTGGATGTTGGCAAGCTCAAGGATGAGAGGGTAGCTGAGGAGTTTGCGAACAAGATGAGTGGAGATTCGGGGGTCTGGGTGCTTTGGGAGGTCCTGAAGAGTTGTGGAGTGCCTTCAAGACCACCATACTTGATGTTGCCGGTGGATGTCTTGGAACTCACTATAGGGAAAAGAAGAATTTTGTCTCTCAAGGGACACTAGATACCATTGACCAGAGTCGCAGGGCAAGGCTGAATGGCAGAGCTGAGCTGTTCCGGGAGCTGAGGCGTAAAACTGTACATGTGCCAAGGGTGAACAAGGAGGCCTATGTGCGAGGAATATGTGAGGGGGTAGAGCATCACCTGTGGTCAAGTGATTCTCATCCTGCTTACAGGGGAATTCACAAATTGCATTCATCCAAGCCCATCCCTCAGTGTACTGCAGTTAGAGCAGAGGGTGGTCGGCTCTTGACAGAGGAGTCTGAAGTGAAGGCCTGCTGGGCTGGTTACTTTGAGCGGTTGAACCAGGCTGATCCACCAGCTGTCAAGTTGGACATCAGGGGTGTTGCAATCCCTGTTGCTGACCCTCCAATCAACTGTGGTCCACCTTCGCTTGTGGAAACACGGGCTGCGGTGAACCGATTGAAATGAGGCAAAGCTCCTGGGATCTGTGGCATCCTTGCTGAACTTCTCAAGGCTGGTGGAAATGCTACACTCCTGTCGTTCCATGCAGTTCTGTGCTCTGCCTGGAACACAGGCATCATCCCAACTGACTGGAAGAGGGGCCTTGTTGTCCCTCTCTGGAAAGGGAAGGGTGATCGCCAAGACTGCAACAACTACCGAGGGGTGACGCTGCTCTCAGTGCCGGGCAAGGTCTTTGCTCGGATAATTCTTGATAGGGTTCGCCACCATCTGCTTGAGCACCAGCTCCAAGAGCAGTCAGGCTTTACACCAAAGAGGTCAACGATTGACCGTATCCTTGCTCTTCGGGTACTCACCTAATGAAGACGAGAGTTTCGGCAGGGGCTGCTTGCAGCCTATGTTGATCTCTGTAAAGCGTTCGATTCAATGAATTTGGATGCCCTCTGGAGGATTCTTGGGTGCCACCAAAGAGGGTGCCACCCTCTTCGTAGGGTGCCACCAAAACTGATAGATCTGATGTCTGAACTCTACTCTGGTACTGAGAGTGCTGTGAGATATGGTGGTACCATCTCTGACTTATTTCCAGTTATTACTGGAGTTTGTCAGGGGGAGTGTACTGGCCCCCACACTTTTCAGCACTTGTATGGACTGGATTTTAGGGAGAATGTCGGAGAGATCAAGCTGCGGTGCATCGGTTGGGAATGTCAAAATCTCTGACCTTGATTTTCACAGATGATGCAGTCATCTTTGCGGAGACTTTGGATATCCTTTTGGGGGCCCTCGAGGTGCTGAATGAGGTGTCGGAGCCACTGGGATTACGGATTTCCTGGGACAAAACTAAGATCCAGGTTTTCAATGACATCTTGGATGCTGCTGTCCTGTCTGTGCCTGGTTGTGGTGAGGATGTTGAGGTCGTGGAGAGAGTCACTTACCTTGGCAGTGATATTCCTGTCTCTGCTGGCTGTGAGTCAGACGTCAATAGATGTCTGGATCGGGCCTGGGAAGTCATGGATTCACTGAATAATGGAGTGTGGTGCTGCCGGTACCTGTGTGGGAGGACTAAAGTCCGAGTCTTCAGGTCCTTGGTGCTTCCAGTCTTTCTCTATGGATGTGAGACTTGGTCTCTGACCAAGGACCTGAGATGGAGACTTCATTCCTTTGGTACCAGGTCTCTTTGGAGAATCCTTGGCTATCACTGGTCAGACTTTGTGTCCAATGAACAGTTGCTGAGAGAGACTCGGATGAGATTTGTTACCTGCATCGTCCGTGAGCATCAGCTGTGGCTGTATGGACATGTGGCTCATTTTCCTGATGCTGATCCTGCTCACCAGATTCTCTCAGTGAGGGAGTCTCGTGAGTGGAGGAGGCGAATGGGCCGACCACATGCCTCGTAGTTGCAGTCGGTTGATCGGCATCTCAAGGAGATGGGGATGGGCCTGGCATCTGCCTGGGAGATGGCCAGACGGAGGCCCCTGGAGTACCGGCGGAAAGTGGACGCAGCGACACGCTGCTCTGCTGCATGCTCCCATACCTTGCCTGACCTGTTGCATGTTCGTAGATCTTTAAGAAGTCGGAGGAAAAGTCGAAGTAACAATTAAAGTATGAACTGCTTGTTTGAGTAATAGTAAAATGCCACATGAATAATTCATGAAATGAAGGAAACACGAGAGAGAGATAAACAGAGTTGAGGAAGAGCAGTGAAGAGTGGTTTGCCGGGTTTTTGATTGACGTTTCAGACAGTAATTTTGATGCTGGCTGTGCTGTGCAAGCGAGTGTCACTTGAAACATTTGCTGAAGTTAAATAAATCGTTGTTCAATGAATTTCTGGATTCTTGTGGACCACGTACGGTTCATAACAACTGGAGTCAGGAGCGGGACACCATTCTGACAAGATTTTACCAATATGGCAGACAGAAAGGAGAAAGGGGAAGAATAGCAGATGGCGGAGGTCACGATAAAACAAGAAAAGCAAGTAAGTTTTGCCATTTTAATGAACTTTATGTAAGTTGTAGAACAGCAATTTGTACATTAGTCACAGCAAGCAGAGGAGAGAGTCGAGAAGCGTGTGCAAAAGCAGTTAGAGCAGCTTTAGCATTTTCGGGTGGATTTCGATGACCACTTCCAGCGGTAGTGAGAGGCAATCCGGCAGGTCCAGGAGGAGCTGGGGGAGTGATTCACTGGCCTAGAAAAACAATGTGTCGCCATGGAGGAGCGTTGTGTGGGCAAGCTCGATAGCTTGCAGCAGCAGATGGATGAGACTGTGGGTGAGATGCAATGATTGCAGCAGCACACAGCAATTAAACTGGAAGAAACCAGAAAACAGACCGCATTGGAACTGGAGGCACTACAAAGGCACCTGTCAGGCATCCAGGCGTCAGAGAAGTCTGGTGCGAAGACAGATCCTACAGCTGTCTTCGACTTACAGCCAGACCGAAGGGGGACCACCCAGACTGTTGCTCAGACTGCGGAGAACAACCCAATTGAGACAGTTTTCTTCCAGTAATCCGAGTTGAGATCATGGAGCCCCAGTGTACTCTCCCATAATTAGCATTCTCCAAGGCCAACAGAACCCCTGAGTTGAAGCGGTTTGGCAGAAGGCACAGGAATTTGATGGCAAGGTCCCATGGGAGGCATACCAAGCACAATTTGAGCGACTCGCTGAGTCAAATGGGTGGCTAGACCAGCAGTGTGTGATGCAGCTGGCCACAGGCTTTAAGGGCTCACCCAATGAGGTGCTGGGACAGCTGTCACGGGAGGAGCGGCACGATTACCAAGGCCTGATGAAAGCCCTGGAATGAAGGTATGGTACACAACACCAGAACAAAGTTTTCACGGGAATGTTTCAGAGTCGCACCAGGAGAGACAGAAGAGGCCGAGGAGAGACACTGCAACAACTGGCACAGGAACTGGAGAGCAATGCACACAAGGTCTACGCCATTCCTCATAAGGAAGCAGTCACGGTCACCAAGGTGTTGCTGTATCAGTTTTTCAGCTGGTTAAGAATGCCCAATGAGCTGCATTCAGACCAAGATAGAGACTTTGAGTCCCATGTTTTCAAGGACAGTTGCTGCTTGCTCGAGATCCAGAAGACAAGAACCACGCCTCTCCGGCCACACTCAGATGGCACGATGGACAAGTTCAATTGGACCTGAGAACAGGAGCTGGCAAAGTATTGTGTTGAGGGTCAGACAGGATGGGATCAGAAGCTGTCAGTCTTGCTGATGGCCTGTGAGAGGTACATCTTCAGGTGTGGGAAAATTTGAAGTTCTCTGGTGAAGCGATGAAGTGTCATTATGACCTGAAGGCCAGTCCGGCCACCTACCAGAGAGCGATCAAGGTGTGGCTGTACAACCCCCAGCAGAAGAAAGGTCAGTCACCCAAGCTGTTGAAACCATGAGGAAGTGTCTTACATGGTAATTGATCACCTGTCCGATGCAACATTCCATATCAGGTCTGGGCCAAAATGCAAGCCCAAGGTTGTGCATGTCAACAGGTTGTGAAGATACTGTGGACCCGGAAAGTATCTGTGGGCAGAACATGAATCCCACGAGCCTGCTGCTCGTCATGCTGAGAAGCCAGCTAATGTGACTGTCACTGCAGAAGACAGCAACAGATAGGAATAGACAAGGGGGAACGGCAAGCGCAGAACCCGGATAGTACGTTAGTTGGCGTGTGATCTCCCTACAGTAACACAGTTGATGTAGCAGCAAACTCCGATGCTGAAACCGAGGGCGGTGGGCCGAAAGAGACACTACAGTCATGGCTGTTGACCAGGAGGTGGCAATGTGCAGTTGTTCACAGCGGAAGAGGCAAAGGCGACAGCTAAGTTTGAGGACTATGTGATTGGCACTGACGTGGACACTTAATGAATATTGCGATCGTGTAACTTGTTGTTATTAGTTGTTGACGTTAGTTTTGGTGGGATGCCAAAAATGCTGAGGTGGTCACAGTAAAATGCTGCATGAATAATTAATTAGGTGGAAGGAAACAGGAGAGAAGGAGAGAGAAGAGGAGGGAGGAGTGGCTTGCCGGGGTTGTTGATTGACGTTTCTGGCAGTCACTCTGATCCTGGTTGTGCTGTGTAAGCGAGTGTCACTTGAAGTGTTTGCAGAAGTTAAATAAATCGTTGTTCAATCAATTGCTGAACTTATCTGGACCACGTATGGTTCATAATAATATTGTTGCAGACCCGGGGTCAGGGGCGAAGACCACGGGGGGTGAACTACCTCGGATTCCCACCAGACTGTCTGGAATCGCAGGCCGTCGCACACGAATAACTTTGTGAAACGGCGATTCGCGAATCGACTGTGAACCCCAATAACTCGACCACGTGGCTTAGAGTCCTCCATCTGATACCATTTATCTAAAGGTCACATGATCTAATTACCGGGGGACACGCCCTCAGAACGCATTTGCTCAAACCGGATCACCTTATCAGATCAGATGCAGCCGAGCGGAACTGCCAAACACGTACCGGCTAGAAAACAGATTTGTTGGGAAATAACGTCCCGGCTAAACGAGGGTGTGGGCCATGCTGAACCAATGGAGAAAAACACAAAAACGAGCTGGGAACATTTCTATACAAAGCATCTATTTCAGTGGTTCCCAACCTCTTTTCTGTCATTTCCTCCTGCACCCAATTCAACCATCCAGATTTCCCCCTTCATGTGTATGAGAGAAAGAACAGTTAAAACACACTGAGACTATTTACTAATTTATTTTTCAAATGCACTAACACAGCTAACATTAAATTGTATTGAATAAGAACACAGCATTTTAGTGTGACTTCTGGCATTGTTTGCCGTTCACGAGTCCTTCAATGTCTGGGGGAGTGATGGAGAGCGCACAGCGAAGATCCGCCTCCACCTCCAACTTGTTGCGTGCCTTTGTTTTGAGGTGTACCAGTGCCGAAAATCCTGTCTCACACAGGTAGGTGGAAGAAAACTGGACCAATATCCGCAGAGCATTGGTCGCAAGAAGCGGGTAGGTTCCTCGGACTTGGGTCCAAAACTCTTCCAGTTCCATATTCTGGAAGGAATCCTTCGCTGTAGAGTCGTTTTTCAAGTCCAGGAACTCTTCCTGCCACGCTTCTGGCACATCATCAACGTTCCTCTGAAATGGGTCTCTGATAAGCTTGTTCTCGTTGCTCTCGTTTGTGATCCCCGGGAAGTAATACTTGAATTCTTCCTCCAAGCCTTCGAGGTGTTGTTTGATATCCTTGGCTATTGGATCAGGCAGACCATCCTCCATATCCTCCACACATTCGTTCAGAGCGAGGAATGAGGAAAAACTTCCACTCCCCGCTCTTTTCTTCCACAGTTCCAGTTTAGCCACGAAAGCTCTGATCTTATCCGACTGAAAAAGAATGTTGGTCCCTTTGCCCTGCAGTTTCCTGTTGAGCTCGTTCAATGCACTGAAAATATCGGATAAGTAGGACAGCCGCACACGGAAAAACTCACCCTTCAACGCCTCCAGAAGCACAACATTCTCTTGGGCCCGAAGGAAGGCTACCACCTCATCAAACAATTCCAGGACTAGCTGCAACATGTTTCCCTTTGAGAGCCACCTCACCTGAGTATGAAACAGCAACGATTCGTGGTCGGCTTCCATGCCTTCACAGAGCCGACGGAACAGCCGAGTGTTCAGAGCGGAACCCTTGATAAAGTTGACGACTTTGATGACAGTCTCAAGATGCTGCTTGAAGTTCTTGCGGAGAGTTCTCGAAGCAAGCGCCTCTTTGTGGATCAGACAGTGTGTCGATTCCACTGCCGGATTCTTTTGCTTGACGAGTGTGATGAACCCCGATCGAGAGCCGAGCATGGCTGGGGCACCATCCGTGCACACCCCAACCAGAGACTCTCAGCTGATGTTGCTGTCTTCGAAAAAGTCATTGATAAGGTCCATCACATCCTGAGCTTTGGTCGTGGTCTGGAGAGGTTTGCAGAAGAGGAATTCTTCTGCAATTCCTTTTTCGGTGGTATAACGAACAAACACCAACAGCTGGGACAGATTCGCAACATCTGTCGATTCGTCGAGTTGAATCGAAAAAAACTGTGACCCTCGAACCTTCTGAACAACTTGGTTCTTGATGCTCTCAGCCATATCATTGATCCGTGACCGAATGGTGTTGTTTGAAAGGGAAATCTGGTTCATCTTGTTGTGGGCAGCCTCACCAAGGACCAACTTCACGCACTGCAGCATACAGGGCTTCACCAATGTTTCACCAATTGTGTGTGGTTTCTTCTCCCTCGCAATCTTGTACGAGACTTCGTATGACGCTTTCACAATAGCGTCCGTTTGCTGACGAAACGTTCCAGTTGAGTCCAGTCTCATCTTCTTCAGATAATTTTGTTTCAGCTTGAAGTATTCACGATCCTTGTTCTGTAGTTCGGGATGGCATCCTTGAAGGTGTTGCTTCATCTGGAATGGCTTCATGCTACCATTCCCCAAGGTCATTGTGGCAGATATTCCCCGTTATTCACAACGAACGTAAAACCGAAGTCTAGATATGCTTCTGAATATATCCGTTTTTTCGACATGATCACTTGCGGACCTGGAAAGAACAAGAGAGATCATATTAAGACATTTAATAGAAAAGAACAAACTAAAAAAGAAGAAAGAAAATAAAACATGAGAATGAAAGCGGGTAAAGTTCAGGAAACGGGTACTCCTGAGAAGAGAAGAACAGAAGGCTATTACTGGAAATTATTTTCTAATTATTTTCTGATAATTTCCAGAATTTTAATTCCAGACTAGAATTTCCCCCTGAAACACTCAAATTTCCCCCCTGGGGGAAATTTCCCCCCGGTTGGGAACCCGTGATCTATTTACAATGGCGAGGAAAAGGTATGTGGCACAGTGTATCGTATTTATTTGTATGTACAGCAGGTGATGGTAAGGAATTTGCGGGTTGTGGCAAAAGTCAAGCAATATTACAAAGCAGACACAGAGCAGAGTTATCCTATTGTAACTTCTACAATCTTGACTTAAACTCAGACAGGCACCATCACGCGTACACACACACACACACACACACACACACACACACACACACACACACACGGAAGATTAGATATAGCCCAGAGAGAAAAAGAGCAGATAGCCGACCTCTCACTACCTGGCATGGTCGGCAAACCAATGCAACCCAGAACGCTTAGGGAGAGGTAGGTGGGAGGAATACTGGTGGTGTGGGAGGTGTGGTGTTGTGCAATGTGGGGGTGTGGTATCGTGCCAGAGGAAAATGGGATTGCAAGTCAGTAATGATGCTCTTTGTGCATCCAAAGGAGATGGGATAGAGAGGTGGATAGAGAGAGTAGAATAGATGTGTGAGGCGAAAGATCCCTAACCTCACCTTGTAAAGCCCTGTTTGTGTAGCATGTATCTCCATGGGATGCTCTGCCTGAGCACTCCCACCTCGAGATGCGGTGCGTTATCTCCTGCTTAATGACTTCGCCGGGGCTCGTGTCAACGGGCACACTGGTCCTTCTGGTTGCACGGGGGTGGCAGAATGTTAACAGCATGGCAGGGAGTCTCGGCAGTCGCCCAGGATCAGGCTCTCAAGAAGACGCCTGTCCTGGCAATCGCACAACAATAGCGAGACAGTGAGCGAAGAGCCAGTGGAGGGGAGGCAGCGAAGAGCCAGTGGAGGGGAGGCAGCGAAGAAGAGGTGATGAAGAGAAGAGAGCTAACAGCTCTGCACTCCCCATTTTGATAAGCCCTGGCGAAGGGTTGGGTGATGACCCAAAGCGATGTACTGTGACCCAAATCCTGCTTCTTCAGTGGGCCTCAGCGGTCCTAGCCATGCCCTGCCAGGCTCTGAGACCTGAAATTGCCTCAGTTGCCCATCCGCTTCAGCACGGGTTGAAGCTCCTGACTAAACATAGGGTATGCTCCCTGAACCGGAACCTCGGCCCTGAACGTGCTTTGAGTGCAGTCTGAATGTCAAATAGCAATGGACTTTCCCCACCACTCACGGGCCCCATCTCATCAGCCAAAATGCACACCTGGGCCTCGTAGCAAACTCCCGGATTGCCCTCTTTGCGACCCCTCCTTGCTGCCCCTGTATTGCTGTGGTCTGGCGATTGGATGAGGGTTGTATCAATGCACGTGCCCACCCGGCACGTCCCCGGCGAGATGCGGGCGAGCTATTCACGTCTGTTGCTTGGCCAAGCATCGCGCTGTCCAGAACACAGCCCAAGTCATGCAGTACTCCTCTCTATCGAGTGGCAAATTGCAGCGATGCAGAGGTACGAGGGGGTGTGGGAATATTTTTTCCATGTGAGGGAAGCATTTGTGGTCAAAATGGTGAGGTTTGGTGAGCGAGGTGCGAAGCAAGGTGAGATGCTGTTTGGAGATTGGCACACATATTTGAACGAACTAATGGCACGTGATGCCTGTGGGTGGGTTGTGGAGTGTGTAGTGGAGGGAGTGTGGTAGTTCCGAGCCACGGGAGGCATCATGCTGTGCTTATTACCAATCACATATTGAATGGCGTGTTTGCTTGCATGCTTGATTTGTTCAATGGCTAAAACGAAAGCGTTGGAGTAGAAATCAGAATATCAAATAGAGATAGTTAATCGACCTAACTACGAGACCCACGCAACGCACTTTGCCCCGTTAACCCACTAGACATGATGGGAGTTCTAACTGCACGAAGACTAACGAAATAACTGCCTGAGGATCACTGTATGTTAGGTGCCATTGCCTTCGAGGCAAGCAGTTTTGTAGAATCACAGCAATATGATGAGTACAGTATACCTAACAGTGGGTATGCCTTTGAACATTTCATTGGTTATAGTACCATTTTAAATCCGACTGGTGGCCATTTTTGCTAACTTTCCAAAGCAAGTTCTCGGAATGCCTTGCTCCACTTGTCGAATGGCTAAGTGAGCGGCTTGCAAAGCGGTTGATACAGAACGGCCGCCTTGGAAAGCGATAGCAAGCTGCTTGCTAATGGAACAAACCCCAGATGACTAAGAAGAATCCTGTGAATATTTACATTTATTGGTGCCTCGATCTCCGGGAAATCGTAACCAAATCTGCGAACACAAAAGGATAGTAATATAGGATAATTATTTTAAACAAGCTCGAATGAGCTAAGATCCTCGTCCTCTTAATGATGACGTCATAAAAACGAATATGACGTCATTGTGATGTATCAGGTTTGCGATAAATTATCTGTGCTAATGCTCGGCTTGATTCCCCCAAACAAAATACAAACAGCTTGCCTAGATAATGGTATAGGCGATTTCCATTAGCGGTGATATTATGACGTCAACTTTTTTTCTAGGAAGAATTTCCAAAATCGGAGATGGTTACTGCCTGCGCGTGGGCTTTCTGCATATACATGGCAAGTTTCACGAAGATCCGATGAAAACTCTGGGTTGTGAAACAAAAAAATGTCAAAAAATAGGAATGACGTCATAATTGATATGACGTCATAGTGATGTATCATATGCGCGGTAATTCATCTCTGCTAATGCCCTGTTCGATTCCCGCAAACAGAATTCAGAAAGCTTGCCTAGTTTCGGAGATAATTTTTTCGGCGATTTCCATTAGCGGAGATATTTTGACGTCATAGTCGGCTGTGAAACAAAAAAAGTCCACAAGAAGAAGATAAAGAACAATAACGTGAGTAAGACCTGGAGATCCTCCACGAGGATCTAAAAATGTGTTTTTAAGACCAACAGGTATGCTGCTGGGAATCCGATCTTGTAATTGTTGTTCATTTCCAAACCGAGCTGTTACATCCCGATTCCCCTTGAAAGATTGTGCATTTTGGTGAGTGCGCTTGCCGCTGATCGCTGACTTCCCAACCCATTATTTAATCACAAGGTTTCATTGCAAATCGCAAGAACAAAGTCATCGGGTCTCAATCTTCACCACATTCGGAAAGTTGGACATGAAAGGCTTTCACGATTTGAATTTTTTTCCTGAAAGCAGGTGATTGCGAGAAGGGCTCTCACGTCGTTTCTGAAACTTTCCAAACGAATAAGATGAACGATGGGCCGGAGGATTGTCAAGACAAGAGATCACAAAGCCAATGAATGAATTGACCATGTGGTGTCTAATTATTGGTGAGTGCAGAGATGGTACAAATCCGACGCAGTCATTGCAAGGCAATAATACAAATGAATCGGACAAAGGATTTTAATAATCTTGTGTAATTCCAGCTGACAATAGCCTCCTGTGTGACAAGGACAAACCTTTATTTGTCGACAAGCTATTATTAATACATGTGATACTTGGTTTAAAACCACATCTTACGTTTTATTATTTACTAGCTATTGTTAACAGATGTGACAACTGGTTTAAAATCACATCTTATGTTTTATTATTTACTAGCTATTGTTAACAGATGTGACAACTGGTTTAAAATCACATCTTATGTTTTATTATTTACTAGCTATTGTTAATAAATGTGACAAATGGTTTAAAATCACATCTTGTGTTTTATTATTTACTAGCTCTTGTTAATAGATGGAACAACTGGTTTAAAATCACATCTTATGTTTTATTATTTACTAGCTCTTGTTAATAAATGTGACAACTGGTTTAAAATCACATCTTATGTTTTATTATTTACTAGCTATTGTTAATAAATGTGAAAAATTGTTTAAAATCACATCTTGTGTTTTATTATTTACTAGCTCTTGTTAATAGATGGAACAACTGGTTTAAAATCACATCTTATGTTTTATTATTTACTAGCTCTTGTTAATAAATGTGACAACTGGTTGAAAATCACATCTTATGTTTTATTATTTACTGTCTATTGTTAATAGATGGGACAACTGGTTTAAAATCACATCTTATGTTTTATTATTTACTAGCTATTGTTGACAGATGTGACAACTGGTTTAAAATCACATCTTATGTTTTATTATTTACTAGCTCTTGTTAATAAATGTGACAACTGGTTGAAAATCACATCTTATGTTTTATTATTTACTGTCTATTGTTAATAGATTGAACAACTGGTTTAAAATCACATCTTATGTTTTATTATTTACTAGCTATTGTTAATAAATGTGACAAATGGTTTAAAATCACATCTTATGTTTTATTATTTACTGTCTATTGTTAATAGATTGAACAAATGGTTTAAAATCACATCTTATGTTTTATTATTT
Organism: Eptatretus burgeri; assembly: GCF_056783735.1. NCBI lineage: Eukaryota > Metazoa > Chordata > Myxini > Myxiniformes > Myxinidae > Eptatretus > Eptatretus burgeri. The sequence goes on along the minus strand of NC_140961.1, from coordinate 100,356,639 downwards.
ACTAGCTCTTTTTAATAAATGTGACAACTGGTTGAAAATCACATCTTATGTTTTATTATTTACTAGCTATTGTTAATAAATGTGACAAATGGTTTAAAATCACATCTTATGTTTTATTATTTACTGTCTATTGTTAATAGATGGGACAACTGGTTTAAAATCACATCTTATGTTTTATTATTTACTAGCTATTGTTAATAAATGTGACAAATGGTTTAAAATCACATCTTGTGTTTTATTATTTACTAGCTCTTGTTAATAGATGGAACAACTGGTTTAAAATCACATCTTATGTTTTATTATTTACTAGCTCTTGTTAATAAATGTGACAACTGGTTGAAAATCACATCTTATGTTTTATTATTTACTGTCTATTGTTAATAGATGGGACAACTGGTTTAAAATCACATCTTATGTTTTATTATTTACTAGCTATTGTTGACAGATGTGACAACTGGTTTAAAATCACATCTTATGTTTTATTATTTACTAGCTCTTGTTAATAAATGTGACAACTGGTTGAAAATCACATCTTATGTTTTATTATTTACTGTCTATTGTTAATAGATTGAACAACTGGTTTAAAATCACATCTTATGTTTTATTATTTACTAGCTATTGTTAATAAATGTGACAAATGGTTTAAAATCACATCTTATGTTTTATTATTTACTGTCTATTGTTAATAGATTGAACAAATGGTTTAAAATCACATCTTATGTTTTATTATTTACTAGCTCTTTTTAATAAATGTGACAACTGGTTGAAAATCACATCTTATGTTTTATTATTTACTAGCTATTGTTAATAAATGTGACAAATGGTTTAAAATCACATCTTATGTTTTATTATTTACTGTCTATTGTTAATAGATGGGACAACTGGTTTAAAATCACATCTTATGTTTTATTATTTACTGTCTATTGTTAATAGATGGGACAACTGGTTTAAAATCACATGTTATGTTTTATTATTTACTAGCTATTGTTAATAGATGGGACAACTGGTTTAAAACCACATCTTGTGTTTTATTAGTTACTAGCTCTTGTTAATAAATGTGACAACTGGTTTAAAATCACATCTTATGTTTTATTATTTACTGTCTATTGTTAATAGATGGGACAACTGGTTTAAAATCACATGTTATGTTTACCTTCGCATTCTTCGAAAGGTTATGTTTTGGTCGGCGTGTATTTATTTATTTATTTATTTATTTATTTATTTATTTGTAATCTTGTGATTCGTATAACTCAAAAAGTATTAAAACGAATTGCATGAAATTTGGTGGGATGATTGGTTATTAGCCAGGAAGCATTCGATTAGATTTTGGGATCGTTCGGGTCAAAGGTCAAGGTCAAGGTCACGAAAAGGTCAAAATTGTCTTTTTACGATAACACTGTCAATTTTTATTCAATTTGCATGCAACTAACGCCAAAATGTTCAGAATTCAACGCCTCATCTTGTGATATGCAATATGACACAATGACGCCCATACTCTTGTTACCGGTTAGGGGTCAAAGGTCAGGGCGGTCACGACCTTGAAAAATATGCGGTTTTTGTCACAACGCGGTCAATTCTTGTCCGCTTTACATGAACCCAGCACCAAAATGTTCAGAAGTTAATGCCCAATCTTGTGACACAATGACGTCATAACACATGTCACCGGTTGGGGTAAAATGTCGGGGGGGGGGGGTCACGCCCTTGAAAAATATGAGGTTTTCGGCATAACTCAGTCAATTCTTATCGAATTTGCATGAAACCAGCATCAAACGAGATTACCTTCTCTTGTTGAAACGTTGTATTCACCGAGCTTGCGAGTGAAGACTCGCCAAAACTACATGAGTTGATTGTTGTTTAGTTCGTAGCCCCCGAAAGTCGGGGGGGGGTCATGACATTATAGATATGTGGTTTGTGTCATAAGACCATTTATATGAAACCAGTTCCCCACACTCATACCAAGAACAAAAAAAGTAGTGGCGGCGAAGGTATGCGCTCTATGAGTGCCCGTTCTAGTTTATTATTTACTAGCTATTGTTAGTAGATGGGACAACTGGTTTAAAATCACATCTTATGTTTTATTATTTACTGTCTATTGTTAATAGATGGGACAGCTGGTTTAAAATTCACTACTATGTAA
>NC_140961.1:100279502-100349502 GCF_056783735.1 Eptatretus burgeri | reverse complement strand
GTTTGTGAACATTTTATTTTGTTTTAATAATGGTGTGGAATTAATTTGTGATTGGAATGAAAATATAGAGAGATTGAGTTTAACGAAGATGGAGAGAATTGTAAAAGGGGTCGGGGAAAAGGAAAAGGTGGGGATGTGGGGGTTCCGCGATCGGAATGGAAGGCTGTGACGTTCATTCATCCCTCGTGGGCGATTTATAATGGATGGAGAAGACCGCTCGAGTTATCACCGAGATGAGAATTACACACCTGTCAACTCTCACGTTTTTGCCGTGTGACTCACGACGTTCTATTGAAAGCTACATTCTCACGTTCTCGCTAAAAATTCTCACCTTTTCTTTTTTCGTGGGCGCCAGCAGTGACCACTATTTTCGTTGTGTCTGTCTGTCTGTTTGTGACTCTCTCCAGAGCATAGCTCCGTGACGTTTGATGCGATCTTGATGAAACTTGGACACAAGCTAGATATCATGGTCTAGTTGTGTCTTTTTGTATGAGGGGCGTCCCATGCCCCTTGTGGGTGGAGCCACACCCACTTGAACCTTTTATTTATTTATTTTCACAATTTCATTTCCGAGAAGCTGTGCGTAACGTCCATAAGTACAACATATAAAAAAATCCGATTTGATTTGGTCAATTTTGACGGAAGAGATAGGTTTTTACGGTAAGGCTTCCTCAAAAACTTCCACTAACTCAATTGTACCGATCGTGGTGGCATTGTTCAACAATGCCCACGAACCATCGTCGCCTCCCGGCTAGTTTGAAAATTTCTCAGCACCAGAATTTTTTTTCCCCAACATTATTGCATTGCGACTGGTTTAACTGATATTATAACCTTGAATACCGACTCAAATTCGATCGCCTCGCTGTAATGTACTCGATAGACAGGAACAAAGGCTCTGAAGTGGGAACAACAGGTTTTATCCGGACACGGACACACTCACAACGCAGCACAGCATCGGAACATGGCCGGGTCACATGACTCTGCTTAGCCACGCCCCGTTGCACCCAGGTATGCATGTATTATCATGAGCTACTGATGCGTCTCATTCGCGTCGTTCCGCACTTCCTGTGCGAGAGATGGAGTGTGATTGGTCAATAATTATCGACGATCATCCTGATCCAATGAAATGTCTTGTTACTGGGGGGTTCATTTTTTTTACGTGAAATCGCCACAAAATGCTGGGAAATACTATCGATATGCTGAAACAATACATCTTTGTTACAAGGATGATGAGTGTTATAATTCCTGCATAGCATTTGATGTGTTGATGAAAAAAAATAAATGTATGTCTTGTTTGTTCATGTTGTTGGTTCATTTATTTTAGTCCATGCGGTGGAATAAACGGTAAACAACATGACATAAAAACTGATCTTCTGACTGAAAAACAAATGGATGAATTTGGCACTGGAATTCAGAAATTGCATCTCAGACACACCAGAAAGCAAACATTTTCTGGGGGGGGCATACCCCTGCCCCCTCCCCCCCCAGAGGAAAATCTCCTTTTTCTGTTTTTCAAAAGTTCTTCAGTTTCACCCATGGTGATGACTTCGTATGCGAATTTGTCATGGAGGTTCTGTCCAAATTTCTGCTCCCAACCCTCAACCCACCATCCTGAACCCCATTGTTGAAATGACAGCCAATCAGGCACTCAGACACGTGTACACAGGATAATATAATACAAACTGAATTTTGAAATATAAACTGTTTTCATAACTGCCTCTGAGAACGGAAGCGAGACAGCTCCTGAAATGTCAGGCCCAATAAAAAGGTTATTTTTTGCTTTCTCTCTAATTTAACATGATTCCTGAGCTGAACATTTTCAGCATATGCATACATATATGTAGATATTATCATGGGGTTCATGCCAGCCAATCAATCGAGATGCTCCGAGCCAGTTGATGACCCGATATTCGCTGTTATACTGAACTCAATTTGGAACACCCGCAGCTGATCGAGCAGCACACCCGGATCTTGCCTCGCCAGGGTCGTCATGAAGATGAGTGGTGGTGAGAACTGGTGGGGAGATGAATTTACTGATGAGCATTGTGTGCTCCAGGTCCGAATATCTTTTTTTTTCGTATTTTAAGCCAACTCAGCTATTTCCGAATATCCTCCATAGCTATTTTCAACCAGTGATCGTAGTGGTCCAACTAACTTAAATAGAGACCAAATGGGTTGATGCTGTACATTTCAAAATGGAGATGAGAATGAACATCTCAGTTATTGAATTACAAAGTAACAGGTTAAAACACAATTTAAATAGGCATCCCAGGGTTATGTATGAACTGAAGAATCTTACTTGTATACCTAATTTTGGCCTCTAGTGTATCACTAGAGAGATAGACAAGACATGGAATACCCTGGTATGCCCATGCAAACACCACAAATCCAACCAGATGTGAGGGAGGCAGGAGAGACTGTGATCCTGCAGGTCAGAAAGTGGGATGAGGGAGGGGGATAGGGGCTGGCAAGATACTGGAGGTGCAACCTGGATGGCGAGGAGCAGATGACACTATGATGGGAGGTGCTGGCTTCCTCTCACCATCTGGTGAGCCGTCCGTCCTCTACCCTTCTCCAGTGTCAACTGCAGACATGACAGAACTTATTGTCCAGACTCAACTGCGTTTGATTTCCCACCTGTTGTTATTTTTCCACTCCTGCATTGCGTGTGTGTGTGTGTGTGTGTGTGTGTGCGTGTGCGTGTGCGTGTGTGTGTTGTTTTCGTGGACTATAGCTTTGAGAAACCCCCATAGATTGTTGTAGTCTGGAGGAGACATATCTGGCCAATAGGGAAGTCATGGGTTGCCCGTCCATCAAGAAAAACTCCGTAGCACCATGAGAACAAAGCACTCCAAAGACGATCTCTCTCCGAAAGGACCATCTTGCAAACTCCTCCGATCGACTTTCTTTAAAATCCTCTTCAGGAGGTTCAGTCATTCAAACTCCTGGGTCTCACTATCAGCCACGATCATTCTTGGGCAAACCACATTTCAACATCGGCCTCCAAAGTCAGCCACTGACTGAGCATCCTCCATCATACAAAATCCTTCCTTGGCACACCTGAACTCGCATCCACCTTCAAGGCCTTCATCGGCAGCTTGATGAAGTACTGGTGTAACCTCTGGTTTGGCTCCCCTGCCTCACATCTTACTCAGTTTGACACTTTAGTAACCAAGGCCTTCAAAATATTGCAATCCCCTGTGTTGAAGCTGAATCTATGGGCTTTTCACTTTGCCATCGCAGACAGGTCAGTGGTCTCTCTGTCTTCTACTGCCTTCCAACTGGTCTTGTACGCTCTCCTCTTTCAGTGTGTTGTTGTACCCCCCCCCCCCCAAGGTTTCTGCAGGGCTCACATGTTCCACCATCAACCCTCTTCTGGTAAAATTACCAAAATCCAGGATCACTTCTCACTTCCACTCATTTGTTCATCTTTTCTCCTGCCTGTGGAATCAACTTCTACACCTTTTCTCTCCCATTCTTCCTTATATTGCTTATCTGGACCCTGGCCTGAAGTTGTAACCTAAATTTGGTGGCATTCTTTCTGGTGGGTCTTGAAAGGAAGATTTTTGAAGGAATCTTTTTTTGAAGGAAAATCTCCTAATTTCTCTGTTCCCCACTATTTTGTCCTTCCCTCTCCCACCCATCTTGTCTCCTGCCCCCCTTATTGTGCGTTGTGCGTTCACTCTCTTCCGAGCCTCGACATTGTATCCAAAAAAGTAGAAAATACCACTATATCTGATAGCATGTCAAACCATTACTTTCACTGCAGAAACTGGTTGTTGCATATGTTCGTGTGGTTGGTGTTCTGCCAAAAAATCCCACGTTCGGTTGTTTTTTGCATGGCCATTGAAACGGAAGTAGGCCTCATCACTAAAGAAGATTTGTCCACAGAATCCTAGTCTTCTTTTATCCACTGGACAATGGCGATGCAAAATTCAAACCGCTCCCGCTTTCTTATTTTAGCCTGGTGCTGCACCACCTGTTGTACAAGAAGTTCCCACCAACTGTGCAACTCGGCATGTCCACTTTTTCAGAGAGGCCTGCAAAGCTTCTCTTGCAGCTTCTATCTTGCCGGGTGTTCTCACTAAAGGTTTGCGGCCACTGTAACCTTTAATTTGCTCTTTCACACTTCCAGTGTCTCGAAAACTTTCAACAATACGTTTCATGGTTTTGTTTTGTGGAATTCTTGCATTTGAATAGACCCGATGTAACTATTTTTGTTGAAACATGAATTTGTCATAAACAACATGTCTAAAATGAGCATCCACCGGGGCACAGAGGAATTGTTCTAAATCGTTGAAACTTCGATGGGATTTTTTTTTTTTAACCTTGTTCTTTGGGCGATAGAAAAATAAAAAAGAGGGTCACATCAGTGAAATTATGACAGCTGTTTCAAAAATTTCACATCATTTTGGACCACCCTGTATGTTGGTGTAATATATTGATACGTCTTTGACTCTGTGTCTGGTTCGTATAACTTTTTGAACGCCACTCATAAAGTGTTCATCATGCATTACAGCTTTTGCATGATTGCATATGATGAAAAGTTTGACTGAGAGTGCCTGTCGATCCAGATAATATGAATATCATTATGGGTTTGCCAGCCGGGTCACAATTGGCCACTTGGACCCGCTTCCCAACCTTTGACCCTGAAGCCAATGGGTCACAGATAACTCCGCGGCATAACGGGTTGCTAAGCAATCACAGACGCCGTCTGTCGTGACTAAATCTGGTATGGTCCCCACGCCCAAATCTCATGTTACCTTCCCAGTGATTTGCTTATCCCATATGGGGAACCGTGCTCTCGATGCCCCACCCTCATCTATAAATTAAGTACGGCCGAGCGAAACCGTAATTTGGATGTCAGTGAGTCTGACCATAGTGAACCAGTGTGGTACAGATGATCGAGCAGGTTTGGAAAGTTTATTAAGATTTAATAAAGGCACATATTTACAAGTAGTCACAAAGATGTAGTGTCTTCAACCCAAGCACATAAAGAACCCTTTATACATTTTGCCTTCCCACTAAAACACAATACAGGCATGCCTCATTCATCCAGGAAATTAGACACAAGTAATGGGATAGAGAGAGGAGGAAGAAGAGGTCAGGGAGAATTGTCGACCACTTTTTCATCCACACGTGAGCCGGCGGGTCCATGTCGGTCCCAACATGAAGGGGGAGGCAAGGGGGGAAGAACGGAATCACCAATACTGCATGAAGAGGGTCATGGACACTTCCGCTCATTCAGCTTTTAAAGTAAGTTTTGAATTGTATTATTATTATTATTATTATTATTATTATTATTATCTAAGGTATTGTATTATTATTATTGCAATATTATCTGTATTATTTTGCTTAAAACACGTACCTTAAGTAGGTGGCTTCGTATTATATTTTTGGTTTCTAATGATTAAGCCGATGTTGTTTTAGTGCACATGCAGACTTGTATTCAGTTAACCAGGCTGTTATATCACATAATTGCATTAAGGATTGCATTAGTTTGTCGTGTGTGCGGTGTGCGCGACTCTCACAGTGATTCCTTATCGATAGAAGTGGCCCCCTTCTAAAAATTAGTGAAGATCACTGCTGGACTATGGTGTTTCTCTTCTGCTCCACATGCATTCTGACGACTACTGGAACTTTGTCTTTTCCTGTAAAAGAGCAAACCTAAAACTTGTTGACAGCTAAGGAAGATGTCACATAAGCAGGCTGACAAGGTTGGCAGCAGGCTAACAAGTGCTTCCGTCAAGGTGCACAGGATAATGTCACAATAGGCCATCATGCAATCACTATCTAAAGGTGTGCGCATCTAATTATGTTGGGTTGAACAATTTTTGGCAGATTTTGTTTTTGTGGATAACATGTCCATTGTTGAATATTTCTGTGGTTTGACTGATTGGTCCAAGCCCATGTATTTCTATGTATTTATTTTTTGTTTGTTTGTTTGCTCTTCATTTGTTCATGACAGAAAAGCCTGATAAATTGTCTAATGGAAACCTTGATCCTTGAGGGATATCTCAGCTGCACAGACTCCCTTTATCACATGTTCACACCAGTTGTAAAGTTACGATTGCTCACCCATATTGTGGGTTGTAAAGTGATTGCAAACAGTTTTCAACAATGCAGCTTCTCTTGATATACATTAACTATAAAAGACTTGCCACACAATGTTATAACCACCTAAATTTGACTCGTTTTCTTTATTACCTCTACCACCAAAGGTAGTATAAAGGTATCAACTGAAAGTGAACAGAGGTTATGTTTTCACCTCTGTCTGTCTGTCTTCTGTGAACAGCATATCTCAACAAGTTGTGGATGGATTCAGAAGAAACTTGGTGGACAGGTTGGGCGTGTCACAAGAAAAAATTGATTCGATTTTGGTGAAAATCAGAGTCGGGATCCGATAAATTTTTAAGAGATTCGTCACCATTGAGTATTGGGGCTAAAAACGATATATAGCAGGATATCTGAAAAAGTTATTTACGGATTCGGATGAAACTTGTTTGGTCAGTTGGGTGTGTGACAAGGCCGAATTGATTCGATTTTGGTGAAGATCCGAATCCTAATATGGATACGAGAATTTTTTAATTTTTAAGTGTTTCTTCACCATTGAGAGATGGGGCTAAAAAAAACAATATGTAGCATGATATTTCAAAAAAGTTGTTGACAATTTGTGACAATACTTGGTGGATGAGTTAGTTAGGTGACGAGAACAAACTGATCAGATTTTGGTTCAGGTCCGGATGCAGATTTGGCCTATCAGTGGGATACAAAACGTAAACTGTTCATGCAGTCTGGTGGAGGTATGCACTCTACCGTATACCATTCATTCCAGTTCTCCCCATCGGATTTAGTCCGAAACTGGGGCTTCTGGATTGGGTCTTGTCCGTCCGTGCGTCCGTCTGTCTGCAGCCATATCTCAGACATCAACACACCAATTTTATTCAAAGTTGAGAAAAAGACAACACGTGATGGTTTTCATCGGCACGTCATTTTGTTTCACGATTCGATCAAAGATGGCCGGCAGGCGGCTATTTTAATTGTTAAAACCCGATGTTGAACACTTTCTCAACCATTTCTCACATGCATTTACTGATCTTGTTTTCTTTTGTCTACAGTTCCATAATTTATTTTATACATCAATAAATTTTAAGTGTTGTACTGTTTGTGTAATTTAGTGTGTCTCCCCCCAAATATATGAACATTGATTGAATCTCCTTCTGTGTGAAATTTTCATCCCCAATCAAAAACATCATACATGTCACGTGACCAACTATCTTGCACAATATAACTACATGACCCCCATCATTAATATTCATGACTGAATAACCCGATCATACGCCATCTTCCTGTCACATGACAACTCAAGTCAGTTGCGCACACACATAAATCTTGTAAATATCCATCCATCGGGACCATACTCTGTGCAGAGTGTTGGTGCTGCCGAAGCAGTCTCCTTGGCTATTGGTCACAATCCTGGATGGGTCGCCACTCCGACGCAGGATACCGGCAAGCTGGCACTCATTTTGCCGACCTCAGAAGGATGACAGGCAGAGTCAACGCCACCTGGTATTAATTCAACAGCCGAGGGGAATTTGAACTCAGGATCCTCGGATTCTAAGCCCACCACCCAAACCATTAAGCCAACACCAGGCATAACAACTGAGGTGGTATTTCTAAAATCCTCAATTTTCATCCGATTGACTTGAAATTTGAAGAGGAATTGCATATCAGGTCACTGAATTCAATCACCGGTTATGGTTGAGGTCATATTCGTTTATGGATTTTGTAAGTATCGTGCTCTGCACGACATCTTCTTCTTGTTTGTTTGTTTGTTTGTTTGCTTGTACGTGTGCAGGATATCTCAAAACGTTGTAGACAGATCCAGATAAAATTTTGTGGACAGGTTGGATGTGTGACAAGGACAACTGATTAGCTTTTCGTGAAGAAAAGGATCTGGCTTGGAGATTTTTCAAGTGATTCTTCACCATTGAGAGATATGGCCCAAAACGATATTTCGCACGATATCTCAAAAAGTTGTGGACGGATTTTGATTAAACTTGGTGGACATGTTGGGTGTTTGACAAGAAAGACTTTATTCGATTTTGGTGAAGCTCTGAATCCAGATCCGGGTCTGATACATTTTTTTTGTGATTCTTCACCAATTTGGTAATACTAATGCCACTGTAACATATCGCCCCCATTTGGTGGAATTGAATAAGTTGAAAAAAGCAAGATTTAAAGGAAAAATGGGGATTGTCATATCTGAGCTGCTCGACGCAGTCAGTACTTCTCACTCAAACAAAAGTAACACATCCCAGCTTAACCGTGTTTTTGTTTGCCTTTGTTCTGTAGTGACCTACTTTGCAAGACCGAGCATGCGCAAACCTTTCCTGGCCCTACATCACGTGACTGTGTTATAGCCAGTTTTGATTGGTTATATGATGTAGACTTGAGGACGGATAGGAAGAGGTCTTGTAGAGAGCAAACTGTTAAGTAGTGATTGGCGATTCCTGAAATTTTGGGATCGATTTGATTCCGAGTACTTTTTTCTCGTATACGAAGGAATCGTGTACTTTTTTTCCTTTTCTTTTTTTGAGGGTTTGGGGGGGGGTAGGAACTATTACATATGACTGATGCTGAGAAGGGATGGTGGAGGGTGGGAGTGTTTTCTTTGAATCATCAATCTTTGGTTTTAATTGGAAAGAGCAGTCAAGAGTCGGATTAAGGCTCATTAGGAATCATCTCTATTTTTACAGAAAACAATAATTAAAAAAATAAAACAATAAGATGACCTGTATGTATCAGTGGTATAACTTAAAAATTAAAAAAAAATCTCCCTAATTTATCTAAGGAATTTTAAGGTGCAGCTCACTTTGTCTACCAACAAGACAATCATGAAGACCAAGGATTTTCCAAAGAAGTGAGACATAAAGTGGTGGAGAAGCACCGTTCAGGAGAGGGTTATAAAAAAGATTTCAAAGTCACTCATTATCCCTTTGAGTTGGTGAAATCCATCATTAAGAAGTGGAAGACGTATCATACTACCCAGACTCTACCCACATCAGGTCGCCCATCCAAACTCAGCAGCCGGGCAAGCAGGAAACTGGTTCCGGAGGTCACTGTAAATCCAACAATGACTTTGAAAGATCGGCAAGGCTGGAGGAGATGGAGATGGATGGAGATTGGAGATGGAGGTCGGTGTTCATCAATCAACAATATCCCATTCCCTTCACAAAACTGGCCTCTATGGACAGGTGATAAGAAAGAAGCCATGACTGAAAAATAGGCATCTAAAAGCTCACATGGAGTTTGCGAGAAAGCATCTTAATGATACAGTAGACATGTGGAGTAAGGTTTTATGATCAGACGAGGCATAAATTGAACTTTTTGGTCGAAATTCAAAGCAAAACATCTGGTGCAATACCAGCACTGCATATCACCCAGTCAACACCATCCCTACTGTCCAGTATGGTTGTGGTAGCATGATGTTATGGGGCTGCTTTTCATCATCAGGGACTGCCAAGCATGTCAGGATAGAAGGAACAATAGATGGTGCAAAGTACAGTGGAATCCTTGATGAAAACATGCTCGAGTCGGCCATAGATCTGAAACTGGGTAGGAGAATCACATTTCAGCAAGACAATGATCCGAAGCACAAAGCTAAAGCCACACTGGAGTGGCTGAAAAAGAAGAAAATAAATCTTCTTGAGTGGCCCAGTCAAAGTCCTGACTTGAACCCAATTGAACATTAATGGTGAGACTTTGAAGGTTGCAGTCGATCGATGATTTCCATCAAACTTGGCAGAATGAAAGGAATTTTCACGTGAAGAATTGCCAAAGATGTCACCATCTCACTGTGCAAAGCTGGTGGAGACCTCCTCAAAAAGACTCATAGCAGTCATTGCTGTAAAAGGTGTTTCCACCAAGTACTGACATTGGGGATGAATACTTATTCAACCAGTGAATTTTGATTTGTACATGTTTTTTTGCAGGTATTCCTGACATGTAACCTCCTTCAACTATAACAGTGTTTAGTTTGATCTCTTCAGTTATGAATAAAAAACTTCATTTGGAAAAATTGTTTCTGCATAATTCGGAATTCATCTAAATGTGGCATTATTGGTAGCGGGTGAATACTTTTACAGGTCTCTGTCGATATGATTTAAAGAAGAAGAGATTATGAGTTTATTTAATTCACAGGAATTACAAAAGACAAAATTTACAATCAAATAAGAAAATGAAGTTCATCCTGAATCCCCACATTAAAACCCAAACCCTAACACCGCAAACCCAACCCTAACCTTACATTAAAACCAAACCCTAACACTGCAAACCCAACTCTAACCTTACATTAAAACCCAAACCCGAACACCCCAAACCCAACCCTAACCCTCACATTAAAACCAAACCCTAACACCGCAAACCCAACTCTCACCCTCACATTAAAACCCAAACCCTAACACCCCAAACCCAACCCTAACCTTACATTAAAACCAAACCCTAACACCGCAAACCCAACTCTAATCTTACATTAAAACCCAAACCCTAACACCCCAAACCCAACCCTAACCTCATATTAAAACCCAAACCCTAACACCCCAAACCCAACCCTCACCATCACATTAAAACCCAAACCCTAACACCCCAAACCCAACCCTATCCTTCACATTAAAACCCAAACCCTAACACCCCAAACCCAACCCTAACCATCACATTCAAACCCAAACCCTAACACCCCAAACCCAACCCTAACCATCACATTAAAACCCAAACTCTAACACCCCAAACCCAACCCAAACCATCACATTCAAACCCAAATTCTAACACCCAAAACCCAACCCTATCCTTCACACTCCAAACCCTAACACCCCAAACCCAACCCTCACCATCACATTAAAACCCAAACCCTAACACCCCAAACCCAACTCTAACCTTACATTAAAACCCAAACCCTAACACCCCCAAACCCAACCCTAACCCTCACATTAAAACCCAAACCCTAACACCCCAAACCCAACCCTAACCCTCACATTAAAACCCAAACCCTAACACCCCAAACCCAAACCCAACCCTAACCTTACATTAAAACCCAAACCCTAACACCCCAAACCCAACTCTAACCTTACATTAAAACCCAAACCCTAACACCCCAAACCCAACCCTAACACCACAAACCCAACTCTCACATTTAAAACCCAAACCCTAACATCCCAAACCCAAACCCTAACACCAAAACCCAACTCTCACCCTCACATTAAAACCCAAACCCTCACACTCCAAACCCAAACCCTCACCATCAAACCCCAAACCCAAACCCAACCCGAACCTTCACACCCAAACCCAATGCTTATCCCAAGATCATTAATAATTTTTACACAATTGTTTAAAAAAAAACTCAACGAATTATTATTTTTAAACAGTTTAATATTTTATTTTTGAGCAGTTCAATAATAATACAAGGTCAATGCAATCTTTCAACTCCACGCAGTTTTTTTTTTGTTTTTTTCTTCCAGTTCTGTCTAAAGAATGAAGTTTCAGATCTTTCAAGTTTGAGGAAGTGGAAAGGAGGAGACATATTGTAAATTTGTCTCAAGAAATTTCAGGTCTTCCCAGCACTTTCTTGATATTGCTGAAAAAGAATAAATAAATACATAACATGTCTAATATCGAATTAAATATAATTTCATTAATTTTTAATCAACTGAACTTACCACTCATCAAGCAGCATCCAACCAAGAATGACATGGATAGATTGGTTTAGATCTCCAAAGGTCTCCAAGATAGAAAACACTTTCGGGCTTCCAGGGTAGGTCTCATATTTTGAGCCATCAAGGCGGAACTCTTTTCCTGATTTTTTCCCGAATTTTGTGGGTCATCAAGGTAGAACTCGTTTTGTGGGTCCCTGTACACACATCAACAAAGGGAAGTGAAAACCACTCAATATCTCCGCCATCATAATCTTCATCATTATAATTCCTTCTCGCACAATCCAGGAAACACTGCACTCTCTCCATTGCTTTCTGCATCTCAGTTCAATTTTCCTTTTCTTTTTTCCTTCAATTTCACATCTTGCTTTTCTTCATCACAAAGTCCCACTGGATTTTAATTAAAGTTTTGCAAACAATTAATTTTAATCCAGGAAATGTTTATAATTGAAAAAAATCTGAACTTACTACTCGTTGGTGAAGGCGACGTTTCGGTGAGAATCCACTCGCCTTGGTCACGGCAGATGATGAATTGAGGAAGAACCTGGAAAATCGCCACGTGACATCCATCCTGCTTCGATTAAATTACCAACATTCATCGATTTAATTAATTTTAATGATCATCCAGTTGTACACACCGACTTGTATACGGTTACGTTAACACTCATGCCACACTTTCACCATTTGGATGATCTATTTGGTGCTTGTCTGGCTAAGAGTGCAGCAAAACATTCGTTTGTTCCCAACACTTCTGAGACAGACAGACAGAATGGGACATGATAGGGGTGAAGAACATGTAGTTTCAGAAAGTTTGGAATAATTTGTAACTAGCATAACGCGCGCTCTGCGCGACATGTTGGGGTGGGTGTGTTTGAGAAAGGAACTGATGCAGAGTATCAGTAGTAATTTTACTTTAATGCAGTAAGTGGAATACGATTTCTCTGTTTCAGAACCATTTTATTTACTTTTTTTGTACCATGCACCTCATATGGTCTTTGAGATAATGTAAGCGGAATATCAGGTTACTCGAGCGCAGAACAAAGTCGAAGATAGCGCGACACGAAACCACAAACTCGGAAATAATATATAAGATGTAAAGCAAGAATCTTGGAAACTTACGCTCCAACCGGTAGGATGGTTTCATTTGAGGGCGTGGAGGGGAGTTAACGAGCACCTCTTCTGAGGAGCCTTTCGAAAAAAAAAAAAACAATAAAAAAATATAAGATTAAATACATTGATATCTTCATCAGTTTTATAACTTGTTCAGGAAAGGGCACAGAAGGGAATGCATGGTGGAACAGGTAACGACAAAAAGGTGAATAATAATCCAGTCGAGAGGGGTTAAACTTCTTGTGATTTAACCTGCATCGCGATGACCACGTCAATAAGTTACCTTCCCACCAAAATTATAATTACAATTACCTCCACGATTAAGAGCATTCTTATTCATGGAAGGAAGTATTAACAGCAGTCTATGAAAGAACAAGTGCCAAAATGTATTTCAGTTTAACATCCCGATCTTGGGGCTTGCTGTGTTTGCACCCAGTGTGGTCACCCAAACTGCCCCCAAAGTATTGAAGAGTGCTCACCTGTGGAAGGTCCTGCATGTGGTATAACCCGTCAACACCGTGCTGATTCTGCTGTTGCTGTTGCAGCCCCTCAGTAACATGTTGCTTCCGTTACTGTTGCAGCGTGTGATCACAATGAGGGTTCTGCTTTTCCTGCAACCCCTCAACACCGTGCTGCTTCTGTCGTTGCTGTTGCTCCTTTCGACTCTGTTGACCCTTAAGACCTTTATACCCAATACGACCCTTTAAACTCCTATAGATACTTTGACCCCTTCGATATTTATACCCACAGATCCTTTAGACCCGTTGAGACGCCATAGACCCATTTCAATCACTTTTGTTTTTTAAGAGCCCGTATGACCTTTACACCCTTTGAATTGCTTTGACCCCTTTAGAACCCTTTAAACGCACACCACACAAACATCAAAATAGTCTTTTTGCAACACAGACTAGTCTTTTCAACAAGTGATGTGCAAACACTACCCACCCAGAGGGTGGGTAAACTGTGCTAGTAACCTTATCTAATCGAAATCTACTTGGAAAAACTATCACTAAAATGAAGTCAAATTCCTGGAAGTTATAAAACACAAAATCGAGCCTCTCCCCCTCCTCACTTGTGAACCTAGTGTTCCCTGTCCTCAATTAAAATCGTCATTTGAACAAAGACATTCGTCGTCTCCAGCCTCGCAATGATATCCATCATCGTCATCGGAACAAACACATTTGTCATCTCCATTGTCGCAATCGCATCCGTCGTCATCGTCACAATCACATCCGTCGTCTCCATCGTCGCAATCACATTCATCGTCTCCATCGTCCCAATCACATTCATCGTCTCCATCGTCACAATCACATTTGTCATCTTCTGACTCCAATCTGTCGTCATCTTTGTCATCATCATCATCTTCCACATCCTTATCGTCCCCATCTTCTCCATTCACTTTCTTGTCCTTTCTGTGAACAAACAAGAATAATGAGAACTTCGTTTTGGAGAACATTTCTCTGCGTCGCGCAAATGTATGAATCAGAGTACCACCAGATATATAAAGTCCAATAACAACATATTCATCAGTGGAGAGGTCCACCGTGATCACAGTTTGCTGTTCTTAATTTCAAGATCAATAATAAAATGAAGACTTGTGAAGAGCTTTACCGGAGCCGTTTGTTCATCCATAAATAAATCTCACAAAGCGAGTTGATGATGAGTATCACCATGGAGATGATCCCAACAGCAAACTCAAATCTCCCCCAAAGCGACACGAGTTGTCCAACATCCATCGGGCCGAAGATGGAACCTTCCCCAAAGATCTTTGGACACGGATATAACAAGTTTCATAAATTAATGTTATTTCAATGAAAACAGAAATCAATATCCTTCATAACAATCCAAAAATGGGATCCTTTCAAACTGAAGTTGAAACACGACGTTCTGACCACAGGTCCAGCAAACGGATCGAACATTCCACAACAGGTGTGGTTTCCTTGTAACAAGATTTAAGAGTACATTTGTCGACACCATAATCAAACCGTCATTATTTCTTGAATATCACAATCTGCTCCGTTCCTATAACTTCCTTTTCATCGTAATCAATGAGATCTTTAACCCTTTACCCTCCGTCCATCAACGACGGTCTTTCTTTCCGTTTCCCACTTACCTGGTAAGACTTCCTTATAGTCCAGACTCCAGGAGGCACTTGTAGGTGCGCCGGAAACATATCCTCTTGAAATTCCTTGAAAAAGCTCAAGAGCACAACAAGGTACGACCACATCGTAGCAGCGAATGTGGCAGAAAGGTCTAAATGTTCTAAAAGGTGAACACACAATGCATCCCGACGATGGCCTTTGTGACGCTGCAAGCATTGTTGTCATGGTAACCACGTTTGGTTCGAAACAAACTAATTTCAGTTTTCATTGCATCGTCTTCCCGTGTATTATATGTAATTATATAATGGTTTGTAATTTTTATGGACAGGGTGGCCTGAACGTCGTTTTACCCCTCCCCAGTAAAGTATTCGTTCTTAAACTCTTAATATCCAGGTTTTATTGGGCAGCATTGTACTTGCAATATGAATCAATTATTTTTGAGGTCAACATGGCCAAAATGTCAACTTAGGGCAAAGGTCAACAACTTTGGTGAGATTTCTAAAATCCTCAATTTTCATCCGATTGACCTGAAATTTGAAGAGGATTTTCATTTCAGGTGACTGACTTCAACCAGCTATTTATTTTAGAGGTCCACATTAGCCAAAAGGTCAACATAGGCCTGATTTCTAAAATTGTCAATTTTCATCCGATTCACTTGAAATTTGAAGAAGAGTTGCACATTTGATCATTGAATTAAACCACCAATTATTTTTGAGGTCAAACTTTTTTTTTCTGGATTTTGCAAGTATCGTGCTCTGCACGACGTCTTCTTGTTTGTTTGTGTGTTTGTATGCAGGATATCTCAAAAAGTTGTGGACGGATCCGTATGAAATTTTGTGGACAGGTTGGGTGTATGACAAGGCCAAACTGATTAGATGTTGGTGAAGATCCGAATCCGGAACCCACTACTATAATTTTTCAAGTGATTTTTCATCATTGAGATCGGGCCAAAAACGATATGTCGCACGATATCTCAAAAAGTTGTGGACAGATTCGGCCGAAACTTGGTGAACACGTTGGGTGTGTGACAAGGACGACTAATTCGATTTTGGTGAAGATCTGAATCCGGATCTGGATACGAGAATTATTTAATTTTAAAAGTGATTCTTCACCTTTGTGAGAAAGGGCCAAAAACGATATTTCGCATGATATTTGAAAAACGTATTGGGCCAAATATGTTCTCGTGGATCAGGCATTACGTGGCGGAGGTATGCGCTCTTCCGAGTGCCCTTCGAGTTCTTGTTTTCAAATGTTTCAAGAGCTCATGCACACCGAAGAGTGCTTCTGGATGCTACATTTTTGTTTACATCCGTGGGTTACATTCTGCATCAATTGCACACCTCAGAGTGCTTCTCCTTTGTTGCATGGATTATTGTCGTGCAGAGAAGTCTCTGGTTCTGCCGATGTGTGTATGAATAATCAAGATAGAGAATGTGAAATTTCAGTACCTGACTGGGCAAATCGTGAAAAATTGCAGCTTTGACTAAAGAAGGGGTTAAATTTCTCGAAATTAATCATGGACTATCAGTAAAGTTTGATGGCATCGTATCCAAGAAAATTCTCCACACTTGGTGACAGGTTTAAATTGAGTCTTGTCATCGTGGACCAATAACGAACGACTGCTGGTGTCAGGGCATCTGGGGGTCACACCTGCATGCAAGCATCTCTCGAGTGAATGCCGGTGTCAGGAAGACCATTACATATTCGACTGGGCGATCTTGCTGAAGAATTGTTTATTAGCGTTGGGCAAATGTGAAATAATATGCAAGTACATCCATATCTGTGGATTTTTTTTTTAAGTAGCATTCATGAAAATAATCCTCATAATATATGCAGGACTGTGATTCTGTGTGGACACATCAGTGTGCTTCTACATGGATAACAAGGACATTTCAGAAAACGATGTACAGATGTTATCTTGCCTTTGAAACTGGAAATAACATCCAAAGACTGTTTCATATGAGAACTTAAAACAGGCAAAGACGATCTTGCATTTAATGTCCGTTGCACACTATAATTAGTCTCACCTGTTTCCGAAAGGAAGGGAGAAGCTATTGTTATCTCTCTCCCTGTGTTCGGGAGTACGTGAGTTGGCAACATATTACTTTCATATTATATATATATATATATATATATATATATATATATATATATATATATATATATATATATATATATACATATGGGCGTCGATTGGTGGAGGACAGGGGGGGTCATGTCCCCCCCCCACTTTTTATCAAGGGGGGGACAACATATCGATCCCCCTCCCCACTTTTTTCATTGAACGTAAGTTACGTAACACAAAATGTGCTGCTCCAGTACAACCAGGCCGAGATGCTCCTCAAATACAAAAATAAATTTTTAAATCTCTATTAAAGTTTTATTGGTCTATTATAGTTGTATTAAAGATGATAGGTTAACTATTCAACATTGAGAATCCGTGCTTCCCAAGCCATGGTCTCCCACCGGCCAAGCGTCCATAGCGACGTTGCTTTTTGATCCTTCGATGTCGGCTCTTCCTATCATTGTGAAGCAGAATTCGCCAAGCGTTGGATTGTTCACACACTAACAGGGAACGTGACCTGGACATTTTGAGGTATGTTGGGGCGTTTTCGGACTTTGTATCGTCATTTTATGAGTGTAAAGAAATCGCGGCTTCATGGCCCAGAGCGCCACGCCTCGGATTGTAGTAGGCCGCAACGGCTCGGAGCCCCTTTAGCAACCAAATAGTTTATTTCACCTTTCTAACTTATATCGCCAGATGCCTGATGTTATTACCTGCACGATGATGTGTGTGTTTAATTTTTGTGACTTTGCACCGTCAAGTTATAAGGCAATAAAATATTTCGCGGTCTGGTACATGCTGATTGAGATGGTGGAGCTTGTGCAGGATGATGCGGTTCCACTCTTACGGCTCTTACGCAACACCCAACTTTGAATTATTTATTTATTTATATATATATACTTTACCGTCTCCACGAGGAGGAACTAAATCTTACGTAAGACCATCTCCACCACCAAACACCCAACTTTGAATTATTTATTTATTTATATCTATACTTTACCGTCTCCATGAGGAGGAACTAAATCTTAAGTAAGACTATCTCCACCACCAAACACCCAACTTTGAAGTATATATTTATTTATGTGCACGGGATACATCGCTGCTGTCAACATATCACCTTGAATTATTTATTAATTTATATACACAGTCAGTTTTCGTGATAAGTAGTCAGTTTTACAGGTTGTAATTGGTGATGTATAATGTGTTCATGATAAAACTGTGAACTACACTCCCGCCCATAAAAGCAGCCGCAGAATATGGGGGAAACGGAGCATGTTTCCAGTTTGCAGTCTTTCTCTCTATTTATGAACTTTGGAGATCGCTTGCCACAGTCTTCATTTGATTAAAATCCTTGCTGTCTGACCGTGTCCGAGAGTGCCCAATGAAACGAACACCTCACAGTGCTGTCATGGAATATTAACTCTACCCAGTTCCTATCGACTCTCTGTAACACTAAGCACAACTTTCTCTGCATCAACGGGAGGCCGATTTGGTTGTACCATCTGAGTGGCACATGTGTAGCCACGTATGACGTAAACTTGACTCCAACTGTATCTTGGAACGATGTCTCATTGTTTTTCTTTCAACCATGAGCAGCACTCGGTGAATTGTTGGACGATTTTGGCAGCTTCATCCAAGCTCTGCAGCTCAGGGGTCAAAGTACATCATCAACTGGCAGAAACCATGAACCGGTGCTTTTCCTCCATCATGGAACCAGAATGCTTTAACATCGTGAAACTTGCATACGGACATCGACTCGTGAAACAAAGGACTGAAAATGTGAAGGAGTGTGGTGTCCTTAAGCAGAAAAGCAAATTGGGAAACAGGCAATTCACTATGAGGGCTTTGTTCTGCAAGATCGTGTTTGTGGGGAGCAATTGGAGCTGGAATGAGTTCGGCATAATGGGCTCTCTTTTTCTTTTTCCCGGAGAGCTTTAGGCACATCTATTCTCCACCTAGTAACGGGTGAAGCAGGATGTCATTTGTTGTCCATCCATTCCTGTGAAATGAAATCCGACGAGGAAAGCCATGCCAAATTTAACATGACGAAGAGTTTGCCATTGCGGAGTAAGTGGATCATCTTTCTTGATTGTGCCTCCACCTGATTGGTACTCATTTTTCAATCATGCTGAGCCCTGTGTTATACCAAAAGTTGCACTGCACAATATATAATATTGTCACCAAAGGTGAAATATCGCAGCAAATTTTTCACATGTTCGTCTTTCCACCATTCTTTTAAAGAAAAAAACAATTCTCCAACATCCATCGTGTCACATTTTGTGCAAAAGGCCACTGGAGATGTGCCATGTGAGTGAATATGGACCATTATTTAGAATCTGTTTCTTCATCAAAGGCTGCAATGCCATCACCCTCATCCCTCGTACCCTCGCCTCAACTTTGTTTGCTTTTATCATATTTGCAGAAAATGGTGCAAATCAACTCTTCTCGATATATTACATTATTTAACAAGGAAAGTTCAAGCAATAGCTCTATTGTGAGAAATACTTGAAACATGGTTGATACCTTCTTTTTTAATAAGGCCACCCACTGCACTCTGCCTTGCCCTTCCAACTTCTGTGTGTGGCTGTATCGGGTAAAGGATGGAAAGAAGATGGATGAGTAGGAAAATGAGGTCAGAAGGTAGGGGTTGTTGGATTGGTGGGGTGGTGGGAGGTGTGGGGAGAGGTGGCAGTTGGTGTAGTACCTACCTTCAGGATTGTTGAACATTTGCCGTGGACCCTGTTCCCCCTTACATCGGCCTGCATCTCTACTTTTTCATATGTAGTGAGTCGTTACTATTATCAGTTTATTAAACTTCATGTTCTCTTTGTCCTATCCCTGTGTCTTTTACTCATTCTGCTTCTATACTGCTTATTCACATGCTTGTTTACTCCTGGAGTGCTTTTTGTAATTTGGACTCCGACCATTCGAGTGGGTATGAACTCGTGTCAATATCCACATTCAACTGTCGTTGTTTAGTCTTTCTGTGCTTGTCTATTTTTCTTTACTAGAAACACCCGCTCCCTTTGAGCGCATTGGCAAATTGTCTCCCCCTTCCCCTGACCCACACCACTCCCCCCCCCCTGACCCCTCACAGGAGGGGTTTACCATGCGTACTACCAACATGTATGAAAAATTTGGTGCAGATCCTGCCAGCCATGTTTTTTTTTCTTTGATAATGAGATGTACAATCCATATTTATAAATATATATATATATATATATATATATATATATATATATATATATATATATATATATATATATATATATATATTTGCCTTATTTAATATAGTTGGATATTTGCTTGCATATGAGCTTTTTTGTACTGCATTCCTTTTTTGCTGTTTTTCTATTTTGAATTCCTTATTTTTACACGTTTTTAAAAAACAACTTGTTGTAGCAACATGTAAAAAGTGCATGAAGAAATAGAGATGAGTGTCCCAGATATCATCATCGTTAAACTGATCATGAACAGATCAAGGATGGATGTGTGTTGTGACTTTGAAAGTCTTTTAGGAACCGTGGAAGTGTCGGGTGAGAAAGCATGTTCCACCAGTGGAAGACTCGCGAGACCCGTCGATATTGACTATCAACTTGGATATGAGGCATTAAGCAGATGTCTTTGTCCAAACCCTGCAGATATCCTCATTATTAGTCTCCTACTGGTTTCACTGGAGGGGACTATAGCTATAGGTTTGCTCTCCATCTGTCCATCTGTCCGTCCCACCTGTAGTTTTCAGACTTTTTCCCCCATACCCTCTAACATATTCAACTGAAACTTGGTACATGGCTTTAATATAAGTTACAGAATAAGTTCATGTTTCAGGGCATTTTGTCAATTTTTCACAGAGTTATGCCCTGGGAAGAGGGGGAGGGAGAGAGAGGAGGGGAGGGGGGGGGAGAGTAGGGAGAGAAGAGGGGGTGAAGGAGGAGGAGGAAGGGGGTAGAGTGATGAAGGGAGGGGGGGTGGTGGGAGGAGAATGTTTGGTCCATCCATCCATCTATACCTTCATCCATCCCTTCTATCTATCCCATCCATCCATTCCTCCATCCATCCATCCCTTCCTTCCATCCAACCATTAAAAAGGAACGACTGCGGGGCACAACACAGGCAGGAGATCGTGCAGAGGGACAGTGTGGCTTGCAGTGTGGCCAAGTGGCCGAAGCAGTCAAGCAAGGACTCCAACAAAATGTTTGATTATGAACGACAGGCTTGGCAAGCAATTAATATGATCCATCATATTAAACACCTCCCAGAGACACCTGAAATGTCAAACTATGTCCGAATTGGACAAATGAACACTTTTTTTTTTAGCAGTCGGAACTGCTACTAAGTTCAATCTGGAGTTTAAACTTTGTAATTTGACTTATTTTTTGTTGTGAGATTCCAGAGGTTATGAAATGTGGGGAAATGAAATAAAGCCACAAATGCTGGCGTCTCTGGGTGTTTATATGAATTGTAATGTATCCAGTGATTTGTTGGTGTGATGATGATGAGGCATTTGATAAGATGCGTGAAGAAAGTGAAAAGAAAAACTTTATCATTGAGAAACCGTTGTGGCCTCTTCAACATCAAGGCATTGTTAGGCAGACCTATTCACAGTTGGATGGAATGAAGGAATGGAGGAAAGGAATGGATAAGGTGGAGAAAAGGGATGGGTGGATGGGATGGAGGGAAGTGATAAGGATGGAAGGAAGTGAAAAGGGATGGAGGTAAGTGATGGATGGATGGGAAGAAGGGAAAGGATAGTTGGAGGGAAGGGATGGATGGGATGGAGGGATGTGAAAATGGATGGAGGGAAGTGGAAAGGGATGGAGGGAAGTGATAGATGTATGGGATGAATGGATGGAGGGAAAGGATAGATGGAGGGAATGGGTGGATGGAATGGAGGGAAGGGATGGATGAAAGGATGGATGGATGGACCAAACCGATTCTCCCCTCCTCCCCCCTCATCACTCTCCTGCCCTTCGTTGCTCTTCCCTCCTTTTCCCCC
Organism: Eptatretus burgeri; assembly: GCF_056783735.1. Lineage (NCBI taxonomy): Eukaryota > Metazoa > Chordata > Myxini > Myxiniformes > Myxinidae > Eptatretus > Eptatretus burgeri. The sequence goes on along the minus strand of NC_140961.1, from coordinate 100,327,521 downwards.
TCTATCACGCTCCCCTCCTTCCTCTCTCCCTCCCACCCCTCCTCATCTCTCCTTCTCCCTCCTCTTCCACCCTCTCCCCCATTCCTCACTTTCCCCCCTTTCTCACTCCTTCTCCCTCCTCCCTCTCTACCACTCCACCTCTTCACTCTCTCCCCCCCCCTTTTCGCTTTCCCCCCATCCCCCTCTTAATATTTCCATCAGTGAAGCTACAGGTTTTATTTGCTATTACAATAATAAATGTTACTATTGGAACTGCTACATTAAAGCTCGAGGTCCCGCTTCTTCTTCTTTCTCAATCCCTGAAACATGCAATTTTAAAACAGGAAAGTTTGTGATTAAATGAACAAACTTTTGTTCCAAGTAAATTGATGATTACCTTTCAAGTGATACTATTTGTATTATTGTATGACAGCAGAAATTCTTTAGAATATAGCATTTTGGACCACGAGAAACTCAGCTCCTTTTATATTATCACTTCCTGTTCTTTTAGGACTACCGGTTGGCTGAGGGTTTGCACCGAGGTTTAAAAAGCTCATATGGCAGAGCACGATAAATGCTTTTCTGTTGTTGTTTTGCATATTTGTTATCATGGTGTTGTGTCAGGTGTTGTGTACAGAATTTTGTATCATCAAAAGTTGCAGTTGTGTTCATAGCAGATTTGCAGGAATTTGTATTCGTGTTTTTTTGGAAGAGGCAGGATAAGGTCTACTGGGTTGGTGCTCCAAGTCCAGCAGTGAACCCCTGGTAGGTAGCCTGGGGTTTTGAGGACCCCAAAGCCTAACACATGTTTTCTCAAAAAAAGAAGAAGAAAAAATTTTAGAAACATTTTTTCGAAAAAAAATCATTAAAAATAGTTATTAATAGTAGATTAAACCAGTTTTAGTCTTAAATATTGCAAAGAGTTTCAATTTTATATATATATACATCATGTTGTTCCAATAAAATGAACAAAACATTAAAAAAAAAATTCCACCTTGGGTCCAAAATACCCCAAATTTCGCAGATGTTACTGCAGGATGAGGGTTAAGTCAGTTGGGGGATATGGTTGGGAAAAGGGCCGTTAATGGAAAGAGGGGTTGATAGGGAAATAAGGAGAAGAGATGCTTGATGTGGGCCATATCAAGGATACTGGAAGCAGAGGGTAGTCAATGTCAGAAGAAGTGAGGAAATGCCCACATGAGGATCATTATTACTCGGTTAAAAGAATGAATAGATACTTTACAGTAGGTATCAGAATGTGAGGAATTTGTCGAAAAAAGTGGGTTACGTTTGTGGAGTAAGTTTGCAGAGGAGATTGGCAATGGTGTGGGTCTGGTGGGTGCAGGCAGTGGTGAAGGTGCAGTGAGTTCAGGCAGTGGTGAAGGTGCAGTGAGTTCAGGCAGTGGTGAGGGTGCAGTGAGTTCAGGCAGTGGTGAGGGTGCAGTGAGTGCGGGCAGTGATGAGGGTGCAGGGCGAGGTGAGAGTGGAGAGAATACATATATGGGTAAGGGGGCAGCAAGTGCAGGCAGTGTTGAGGGTGCAATGAGTGCAGGCAGTGATGAGGGTGTAAGATGAGGTGAGTGCAGGCAGGTTTGAGGGTGGAGAGAATACATACTGTATATGGGTAAGGGGGCAGCGAGTGCAGGCAGTGGTGAGGCTGTAGCAAGTGCAAGCAGTGGTGAGGGTGCAGCAATACAGATTTGTAGGAATGAGGTGTGGAAGACAGTTTTTGTGGGTGATTAAATGATTGAATATGTAGATTTGTCATTCTGCAGGAAGAATCATAAACATAGAGTTGTGTGCAGTTTCGAAGGAGCAGGAGTTCAATTTTACATTGAAGGAAGGGTAAACAATATTGTATCGGGTCATGGCATGAAGAAGTTGGTTGGGGTACACCTTTGGTGCAAATTATTTCGGGAAAGTTTACTCAGAGGTTTTGGAAATTAGATACAGGATATTGGGTAAGTGGCTGAAAGCAAAGGGTTGTGAGGTCATATTTTCTGGGATTCTCCCAACAGTAGGAAACAATATAGAAATTATGAGCAGAGCAATAGACGTCAACCAATGGCTGGAAGAATGGTGTCGGGAGGAATGTTTTACATTTAAGAAGCAGTGGGAATCATTCGGGGGACAAAGGGAGTATTTCCGGAATGATGGCTGTATGTTAAATAGAAAGGAGGCAGCAAGGTTTTCAGTGGGAATTGAGGAAGGAATTCAGGCTTTTTTTAGGTCAGCGGAGGGTGGGGAAGGTATTAAGGAAGGAACGGATGATGTAATTGTGATTAGTACAGCCACGCAAGAAAATATAATTCCAGGAAGGGAAAAGTTATACATATTCCATGGCAATGCCAGAAGTTTAAATAAGATGAAGAGCTTGAAGCCAAAGTGGATAGCGAGGAGTACGATATATTTGCAGTGAGTGAGACATGGTTTAAGAAGGAGAGTAACTGGAGGACAGGATTTGAAGGCTACAAGGTGTATCAGTGTGATAGGAAGGAGAGAATAGGAGGAGGAGGATTAGCAGTCTGGGTAAATGACAGCATTGCATCAAGAGAAAGGGGGTGACATTAAGGAAGGAATTGATGTGCAGGGTTCTGTTTGGGTAGAGGTTAGTGATTATAAAAACAGTAAGATACTGGTAGGATGCTTTTATAGGGCTCTGGGTGTGAGGGAGGAGGAGGAAGGAGGAGTTCACGAAGAATTCAAAAGGGCATGTGGTTAGGGAAGAGTATTGATTATGGGGATTTTAACTTGCCAGGGATAGATTGGGTCAGGAACAGGGAAAGGGCAGAGCAGATGAGGATTTCCTAGAACAAGTCCAGGATTGCTTTTTAACCCAGTTTGTAGCTAAGCCCTCTTTGGGGAGTGCAATGTTAGACCTCCTTTTAAATAACAATCCCAATATGGTGGAGGTAGGGGAGCGTTTTGGATCAAGTGACAATAACATCGTGTTTGCAAGAATTCTGTTGAGGATTAGAGTTCAGGATAGTCGGGTAAGGCTATTCGATTTCAGCAAGGCAAACCTTGAGGGTAGGGTGTTGGGTGATGTAGATTGGGAGAAGCTGACAATAGGACAATCATTATCAGAAAAAATGTGAAACCTTCAAGGAGCAAATATGTAGCATGCAGAGTAAGTACATTCCAATGAGGTGTAAAACTAGAAGCAGAAAGAAGCCAGGGTGGTTGAGTAGTCGTGAGCGAAGTAATGCTATAAATAAGAAGCAGAAGGCATTTTTAAGTACTGGAAGGGGCCACCTGGCATTGCCCAGGGAGCAGGTGGAGTGGGGATACCCAGCGCTGCCTGACTGGGTGTACTTTTCCCAGCAGTGGTTTCATGACATATTGGATATTGAAAGCGATGGAGTTATTGGCCTCATGATGGTTACTTTGTGCTTGTGGGCTGGTGGCTGCACTGCCAATATATAATAATCTACTATATACTACATCCTACAATATACACTTTATAATGGGTTTTGGGGGCCTCGAAACGGATGTCAAGACGAATATGTGGTAGCTTATCACCTTTCCCGGATTCTGTTGTCCCTACAGCAAAAATTTGCGGCCTCGAGGTGCTACAGTTTGGCTGTGAAAGAATGATGTACAAACACACAAACACTTGAAAATATTGTTATGGTTGTGGGGGTAGATTGAATAATTTCATCGGAAAGATAGGATTGCATAGAGTTTCTTGGTCCGTGGACGTGTAGGAGACATCTCAATGTAAATGAAGTAGGGAAATTTGGAGCTTAAGTGTTCCATGTCACCGCACGGGGGGTGGTGCTGTTTTAATTAGGTAGGGTCTAAGACTAATTTGTCCCAGTACGTGATTACCCCTGTGACTTTTTCCGATGTTTTTGCATTTACAAGCCAGCAATAACAAGAATTACATTTTTATAACAACAGAAACCGAACCACCGAGCAGGCAGAAACCCCGCCTTCTTGCTTCTTGTCAACAAGCCACGCCCTGAGGCTTATGATTTATGGGCGTGACCTCAGAAGCGAGGCAGGCGTACCAAGCAGGGAGAGGCCCTGCCTTTCTGAGTTTTGTGCAAGCAAGCCATGCCCCAGAGTTGGACGGTTGTTCGGTCTGACGTCGAGGAGAGATCGGGAGCTAACCGACGCATTCAATATCAGAGGATACGTTCGTAAGAGGAACGTGGCTAGGACAGAGGATCTTGCTTTGCTCTCCTCTTGGCAAGATGAAGGTTGCACGATTCTCATGTTTGTGCTGTGTGAATTTGCAGCGTGCTGGAGCAAGATGCCAGCCATTGACTGGTCGGCTGAGCCATGAAGTGTGTACGTTTCTGAGGAGGGAAGGAGAGCGTTCCCCGTGGGTCTCAGAAATAGTATCGTCGTGTGGGCGATTGTTGTGAACAGACCGGGTGCAAGAGAGGAACGGTCAGCATATTCATTTGAGAAGAAGCTACACTGCGGTTCGTGAGCCCTGGCAACGAGCACCGTCTCCGAATTGCCTTCTGTGCGTTTCCCGCCACAAGAGACGACGCTAAAGTCCTTAAGTTCAATCGTCAAGTCCTAAAATATCACTTCTGGGACCTGAAGCCAAGTGCTGGGAGAAAGGGAGGATCTTTCTTTTATTTATTTTTTCCACTTGTCCGTTTTTGTGTCTGAGTGCGGAGGCACCTCAAATAGGAAACTCGATTTAGTGGACTTCACGTTCTGTTTTTATTATTACTTGTCTTGTTACCTTTGTAAATATTTGCTTCTCATTCTAAAAAAAAACCTGTATTTATTTTTAGTTGCTTGTGTCTGTGTTGTCTCTTAGTTGTGGGTCAAGTATAAACCCTCGTGCTACCGTCCTGGTGACCCCTCTGGTACGTCCTGACCTTTAACCGTCCCCCGCGCGCTATAATCTCTAAGGATCACTTGTTCGGCTCCAAGGAAAACCGCTTGACGATCCGGTCTGGTTTGGTGCTAACCACCCATTCACCACAATTGGGTCGGGGGGGGGGATTAATGTAACTGCCAGACCTGTGACAATATGTATTTAGATAAAGTAACAGGACTGGACTTAGATTTATATCAGTAACAGAGTAAACAGAGGCTAGTTAAAAGAAAAACTCGGCAAGCCAAAAGAGAGTATGAGAAGGACATGGCTAAGAATATTAAACATAATAATGCTATTTTTTATTGCTAATAAGCCCACCAATCATGATGTTACTATGTAATGACCATTTATCTCTATCAAACTTGTAGTGGAATATTTTGATACCAGCAGACTGACAAAATATTTAAAAGTGTATATTTAAGAAAGCAACAATTATTCCATAATACACCGTCACCGTACCTACCGGGAGAATAAAATATCACATTCACAAAATTAATTTTTTTCATATAACAGATGAAAGTCCTTTACTTTACTCTTCATCACCACTGGCATCACTGACGAGTTCACCATCTGATATGTTTGTGTTCATGCAGTCAACACACTTGCACAAGTCTGTGCAGGACAGACCTGCAGTAATGCAAGAACACCGAGTCTTTCTAGTCACACTTTCCCTGATTGCAGCTGCAGTACGCTGTTTTCAGGGTATTGTCTGGTGCTGGATTCTGGGTCATTCAGGTCACTGCAACTTTTCCATCCTTCAAGTGCCAACCGTGACCTACAGGAGAAGGGGCATTGATTGTTGCATTGAGAGAGTTCTTCAATATAGCTGCTTGGTGATTTGTCCTCTCATTGTGCTGTCTCAGAGAATCACGAGTTGGTGGTATGATTTATTTTTTTCTGGCAGTGATGATGATGATGATGATGATGATGATGATGATGATGATGCGAGGCAGAACAGTTTGTAGCGAGCATCGTTCACATTGTGTGACTTTGGTAGCCCATACAGTGTGCGCACAAACTGCTCCCAGGATAGCAAATGCCCCCTTCACCCAGTGTGAAGCTCGATCCAAGGTCTATGAAAGTATCTACAAAGTTGTAATTTGCAGTGAGCAGGGAATATGCTTTATTTTTTTCCCCTTTCCATAGAAAGCACCGGTGGAGTCGCATCCTGCAAACGTATGGAATCCAATCAAAGCCTGCCATATGTTTTGGCCAAGGGTCTCTGACATGCTTTGAAGATCAAGGATACGATATTTATTTCCCACGCCTGTGATAATAAAGATGTTGACAAGCATATCTGGTTTCATCCCCAAGCCAATTATCACAATGTCTGTGTATGGGCTCTTGATCAGAACATTTTCATAGTGCTTTGCTGCATGCTGGGCATGGAGAAGAATTTGGGTGTCACATTCCTCACGGTCACAGTGAAGTTCGTGGATGGTGGTAACTACTGTCACTGAGCCACTCAGTACTTCCAGACGATGACATTCCTTTTTCATTTGTGATGTACATTCTTATGTCAGTCTTTAGTGAACTGAAGTCAGCTTCTCTCCATACATGGGTCAGAAACTTCACCAGTTCTTCTTTATTTCTGCCATCTGCCATTAATTTCTTCCATTGGTTTGGGGTTTTCTGCTTCTTCCTTTGGATATGATAGATCTCTGATCCCCAAACTGCCCTTGTCGTGCGCTCAGGACCTTTTATCCTGATTTTAGGATATTGATCTGTGATGAAGTCCACACATGTGCATCGGTACTCCAGCGCTGTCTGAATGGTGGTTCTCAGAATCTTGTCAGCAACTTCACCAAATGTCGGTGGTACATTACATAAGGAATGTAGTGGAGCAATGTCATCAATGACCAGAGCACAGTTTCCAGGGACATGTGCAATGAGGCTGTCTTCAATCTTGGTTTCCAGGAGATGTAGCAGAGCAGCCTTGTTTTTGCTAGTGAATCATCATCACTGGCAAGTGGATAGGATACAGTCCATAAAGAATAGGAAAAGACCTCTTCAAATGCATCAGGGGAAAATAACAGGTTGGGACAAGTGTGGGCCCATTGAAGAATAGCACCGGGAGAGTGGTTCCTCTTCACTTCCTGGTTTTCACTTCACCGGGAGAAATCCACTTCCTCATTTTGGCCAATAACAAGAAGTCTCACAAAGAGTTTTTTGTCACTGTGTAGAATGCTATCTTTGTGAGCTGAGGACTTTAGTTTTGCCTTCCCTTGGTCAGATAATGTCCCTGACCTCAGTTTTTACATGGGACTGTAACGGTCAGTTTCACATGAGAGAAGCCTTTTTTTTTTGATACATTCAATGAAGGCAGTCTCTCCATTTTGCTCTGCAGTCAACAGATCAATTCTGACTTCTTTGGATGCCGCAGTGCCAGAGCTGAGTGAGATCAACTCAGTAAATGAGTTATCAAAAGAGGTTGACCATTCATTCACATGTAGACATCACATTTTCTACGGCTTCCTCATCCTTCTTGATTCTTTTGATTCTTGCTTCATCAAGGTCTTTTCATTTTTGCTGTCTTGGGGATGTTCCAGCCATGATTTCATACTGCCTGGCTATTGCAGCTCATTCATGTTGATCCAGAATCCAACGATGGACCGCTCACCTGTTTCTGGTTACACCAGTGATTCCTCCTTGGGACTTGGAATCCTGATTGCATATTTGCTCAATAGCTTGATCACATGTGATTGAAGCAAAACCATGACGGTTCTGCTGTTGAACTGTCCGCTGTCTACAGACATGGAGCTCTTCGTGGCATGCTGGATGTATCAGTGGGAGATTGACCATTTCCAACCAGCAACGTGGCAGACAGCGAGCATAGTACAAGTGATCATGGGCATAGAACCATGGCATCATCACACAGAGTACAGAGACATGCATTTCCCAGTTTGACTCACGGGTAGCACATATGAGCAGGAGTAGAATCTGTGTCATCTCTATGTGTGAACTCCAGAATGCAAGTGTTGGATTCTCATTCATCAGTGTAACAAATTCTCTGTACTTGCTCAAGAAATGGGTGAAACCAGGACTTGTGCACAAAAGGTCAAATTCATCTGTGAAGTGGGAAGTGTGATCTGTGCCATTCAGAATTTCCATCATGTCTCTTGCTTCATTCTCAGGCAGTGATTCAAGGAAGGCTCAAAAACATAGACGTTGCATACTTTCATTCACAATCTTGTGAGCCCGAATGCTTTGGTTGTAATGTTGACCGCTGAGAACTCCATTTATTGACCCTTGAGCGATAACGTCAGACTCAATAAGGGTGTCATGCAACCCCGCATCACCAAATCTCTTGCCAAGAATGCCAAGATATGACATGCACGTGTGAAAACCAAGCATGATGACCAAACGCTTTGTCATATCTGTATTGTTCCAGCAGATTTATTGTGCCTTGGAATATATTGCTTGATCAATGTGATCGAGTTTCAGCTGATCAGCAAGCTTTTAGGCTTCGCTCAAGAATAGTGTTGACAGTAGACGTCTGTGTAGGTGATGACTCAATGATGGGTAGGGAATGTATGGCTGATTTCTCCAAGATATATTGGCCCTGAAGAATGGTGTGAAAAGCTGTCCATCCTGGAATCGTACATTTTTGAGCATCTGCATATTTCTTGAACACATAGCCATACTCTGATTGAATTGCTGGCTCAAGAGCCAATTTTTCAAAAGGTTTTCATCACTGATCAAGTTTTGAGGACCATGACATACTTGTCGGTGATGACTTTTGGTCATCGGAAGATCAGGTTGCTTGAAGGAACGAACACCCTTTGGGAGAGAATCTCTGTCTGCAGTTCTTGGGTCCTCTGAGATTTTACTCTGTACCATTATGTCATTGTTTTGATGTATTGTTCCATGGCCTGTGAGTGTTTCTTCACCAAAGTCTATATTATCCCATATCAGGATTGTCTGCATTTTCATGGAAAGCCTGGGGGGATTTTTGCAACCCCTTCACTAAGCTGTAACTGTGCCAAGCTCCTAAGGCAGGGCACACAGACTGATTTCTGTGATGAAATTATCCCTGTCTTGTACCACATGTACATACATTTGCCCTGATATAAGTATTTCTCTCCTGTATCTAACATAGAAATAACATGATGGTTATATTTTGAGACACAAAAATGACACAAGACTATAGCTGCCTGTGTGACGCAAGACTATAGCCCAAGACAATGCACAATGTGGTCGTGTTTCGTGTTTACATGAATAACAAGATATTTACAGAAGTGAAACCAGGGCGAACTTCTTCAGTTGCACCATCTCCTTCATCCTGGGTAGTCACAGGCCGTTTCCTGGCACTTTCAACGTGTTTATTGTCTATAAAATGCCTGTAGCAGGTCTCGTGGAAGCCTGCTGTCAGAACATTGTTTACATAAGGCTCCTCAAGGTAGTCCTGGTGAGATCTGGCTATCTCCTTGCTCTCATGGTCACAAACCATGCCTAATCACTCAAAGGCACAGGTCCTGTACTTAGCCCACCTTACCTGAGTTCGTGGCTTCAAATTTTCATTGGAAATTTCAGGAATATGAATAAAACGGCACAAATTCGGTCCCACTTATGCTGAAGCATGGGGGCTGCCATATTTGTTTGTTGATGCAATCTTATTGGTCTAGACTGGTCATGTGACCTAGGAAGGAATCACTCCACCAGTGGGGAATCTCCCCTCAAAATGGCTGTAAACTGGTCAAAACATAGTGCAAACTTTCAGCAAGAATTTTATAAAAATTGAAGGATTTTGTGTGGAGAACTTTTTCCTGCAACCTCACATAAATGTATTATATTGCTTTAAGTTGAAATTATGTCGTGCCCTTCTCATTGGAATTAACCTAAACAATTTGGGGCGACAGCTGACAGCCGAAGTAATTGAGGAACGATACACCTGTTGGTTTGACTTCAATTCTGGGGAGATGTTGGAAATATTAATTAAGGACCAGATGAGGAACCATTTTAATAAGCACAAACTAATTGAAGGTAATCAGCATGGGTTTACCAAAGGTAGTTCCTGTCTAACGAATCTTTTAGAGTTCTACAAAGCAGTGTCTGATTGGGTGGATGATGGAAAGGCAGTGGACATGGTATATCTAGACTTTATATTAAGAAGACATCTGATGAGGTACTACATCGAAGGTTGTTAGCCACAGTGAGGGCTTGTGGAGTGGCTGGTCAGGTAGCTAATTGGATTGCAAACTGGCGAAGTGGTCAGAAGCAAAGAGTGGCTGTGAGTGGGAGAATGTCTTGCTGGGAGGATGTAAGTAATGAGGTACATCAGGGATCAGTCCTCGGACCATTACTATTCATGATTTACATCAATGATTTAGATAGTGGCATGAAGAGTAGGCTTTCCAAATTTGCAGATGACGCAATGTTTGGAGGTGAGGTGGATAGCAGAGGGGGTGGTGAACAGATTCAGGAAAGTATTCATATTTGCAGAGATTGGGCAATTGATTGGTGGATGTAATTTAATCTGAGCAAGTGTAAGGTGGTGAGCTTGGTGTTGGCTTAGCGGTTAACGTGGCTGACTCAAGACCGAAGGGTCCTGAGTTTGATCCCCTATTCACCCGTTGAATTAAAACCAGGTGGGATTGACTCAGCCGGTCATCCTTCCGTGGTTGGCGAAATGAGTACCAGTGTACTGGGGTAATAATCATTGGAGGTAATCTGTGTCAGAGTGGTGACCCGTCAAGGACTGTACCCCATGCCAATGAAACTGCCTCGGCAGCCCGATGCACCTGTATGCGTGAAAGGAATGGTATTATTATCTATCTATAATTCCAGCAATCTCTGTGTGTGTGTTTGTCTGTTTGTCTGTCTGTCTGTTTGTCTGTTTGTCTGCGACCGCCGTTTCTCGACGACCGCTGGTCCAATCTGATTGAAACTTGCCAGGTATATTGCTGGGGATCTGAATATGTGCCTTTTCGAGGTTTGATGTCAATCGGACGAGCGGTTCCCAAGTTACGGCTATTTATCTGTCGACCAATGACAACACACGGTGCTATGACATCACGAATGACGTCACAACGAATGTTTGTTTATTTATTTATTTATTATTATTATTTGTTTTTTTTTTGCACGATTGACGGTCCGATCTGATTGAAGCTTGACAGGAATATTTCTGGGGACCCGCGGATGTGCCTTTTCAAGGTTTGATATTAATCGGATAAGCGGTTCCCAAGTTACGGCCATTTATCTGTCGACCAATGACAAGACACGGTGCTATGACATCACGAATGACGTCACAACGAATGTTTATTTATTTATTTATTATTATTATTTGTTTTTTTTTGCACGATTGATGGTCCGATCTGATTGAAACTTGACAGGAATATTGCTGGGGACCCACGGATGTGCCTTTTCGAGTTTTGATATTAATCGGACGAGCGGTTCCCAAGTTACAGCCATTCATCTGTCAACCAATATCTGCGAGAGAGGGGGACGGGAGAGGGGGGGATGAGAGTGGGGGCGAGAGAGGAGGGGTGGGGAGAGGAAGGGCAAGGGAGGGGGGCGAGAGAGGAGGGGGTGGGGAGAGGAAGGGCGAGACGAGAGGGGCGAGAGAGAGAGGGGCTAGAGAGGAAGGGCGAGACAAGGGGGGTGAGAGAGGGGGGTGAGAGAGGGGGGCGAGAGAGAGGGGGCGAGAGAGGGCTGCACATACTGGCACTCACCTATGGGTCCGCCCCTACGGGCCTGTACTAGTATTATTAAATGCAAGGTGTTGGGAATGGGGAGGAATAAGGAAAATGGAAATTGTATGATGCAATTTGTAATTTTGGAACATGTCACACAGGAAAAAAGGATCTGGAGGTTCGTAATCGATATGGGGGTAATGGGATGGTGCGTCATCCGTCCATCTTTCCAAAAGCACTTGCAACTTCTTCTCTGAAACTAAACATACAATTTCGATGAAACTTGACCACAACCTTCATCACCCAGTATGTACCAAAGTTTGTTCACGGCATTGAAAAAATTGGCCCCTAATGGGGTCTACGGGAGTTCCCCGCCACACACCCCCTCCCCCCCAAAATAGGTATTTACTCTCTTCTCAGAAACTACACTCACAATTCCAATGAAACTTAACTGCAACCTTCATCACCCATGATCTACCAAAGATTGTTCACGCCATTAAAAATTTTGAGTCGAGGGGAGTCTACGGGGTTTGCCGCCAAAAATAGGTATTTGCTTTCTTCTCAGAAACTTCACACAGTTTCGATGAAACTTGACCCCAACCGTCATCACCCGTGATGTACCAAGGTCTGTTCATAGCATTAAAGAGAAATCCATAGGTATTTGCTTTCTTCTCCATTATATATTTTGGAGGTCATCCATGCCTACCAGTGGTTCCCTGATTTTCTTATCCAGCCGCTACCAGGTGAGCACCCAGGGGTATTGCCCCTATTTTTATTTTAGCACTTTTGAGATATCCCAAAGCCTGCAACATTGTTCTCATCAGCACTTCTCCCCTCATTCCCCCAATCTAATTTACGTCATTTTGATGGATATATTTTGTCCGGAATTGGTGTGGCATCGGTATGATGGGCCGAATGACCTCCTCCAGTATCCCATTTTCCTTGTTATTCCTTGTTGTTGTTTATAATGGGAATCTGATGCATCACAACCCACTATCTTTTCTTCCACGTCCCTTGTCTGAATATGCAATCTTGAGAGTGATTTCAATTTCTTATATCATGTTTGAAATCTTTCTTAATGATAATGTAGAACATTGCTCTGTAAGATATTCATCGGCAGCCTAATATTGGGAAGGAACATTTGGTGAAATTACAACACTGTTTTGGCTTGTATCCCTTGTTCCGATTAGCTATGACTGCTCTCCGACTCCGAAGTCAAACATATTCCAAAATCCTGCCCTGTCTAGCCCTATAAAGGCCAATCAGCGATTTGGGGTCCTGAAACCCCCATCGCCCACAGAGTTCTCCCAATGGCCCATGGCATAGCTTTAAAATACCCAGGTTAAATAGCAACATGACAGAAACAATAGCTGTAACAGGGAATGAATATCCAGTTCCTTTCAGAAACTGAATCTGTTGGTGTGTGTAAGCAGTTTTCCAGATGAGACTTGCTATACTCCTTACTCACCAATGGACTGCCCACGCCAGATTGCAATTACAATGTCTAATAGCGCTAACTTAAAGCACATCATTTCGGCTGATTATTTGCAACTGTGCTGCAAATTCCCTGGATGTAAAACATCTGCAGTGTCTGCATATAAATGCAGACAAGGTGCACAACTTTGATGTTGTTTTCAACTCCCTTGTTTGTGACATCACTTCCTTCTGTTGACTGATCAATCGCACACTTCCAACGTGGAAACTTTCAAGCAAAAACACTTTTTTGGGATTGATTTTATCAAGGCCTTGGAATTGCCTTGTCTTTTTTGGTAACTGCAAAATCCCGAACTAACAAGGTTAAAGTTCCTGTGCTCACATGCCCAGTTTATATTTTCTAAAATATGCATTTTTAATTGCTTTCATCACCGAAGGTGGACAGAGGTTATGTTTTCACCTCCGTCTGTTTGTCTCTATCTGTTTGTCTGTCTGTGAGCAGGATATCACAAAAAGTTGTGGAAGGATTCGGATTCAACTTGGTGGACATGTTGGGTGTGTGACAAGGAAAAATGGATTCCATTTTGGTGAAGATCCAGATCTGGTTATGATAATTTTTAAGTGATTTTTCACCATTGAGTGATGGGGCCAAAACGACATATATAGCATGATATCTCAAAGTTATTGATGGATTTGGTTAAAACTTGGTGGACAGGCTGGTTGCATGAAAAGGACAAATTCATTCAATTTTAGTAAAGATACTAATCCAGATCCGAGAATTAAAATCTATAATTTCAAGTGATTCTTCATCATTAAGGGATGGGACCAAAAACGATACATAGCAAGTATGATATTTCAAAAAGTTGGGGATGGATTATGACAACACTTGGTGGATGAGTTGTGTAGGTCACATGAATAAGCCGATTCAATTTTGGTTCAAGTATGGATGCAGATCCGACCTATCAATGGGATACAAAACGTAAACTGTTCAGCCTGATGGAGGTATGCGCTCTACCGAGTGCCGTTCTATATTGACTTGTCTTTTTTTCATTCTGTCTGTCTGTCTGTCTATCTATCCATCTAACTGTCTATCTCTCTGATCACATATTTACCCTTGCCGGAGGATAGCACATTGCATTTGGGTCCGTTTGTTTTTTTTTGTCTCTCTGTCTGTCTGTTTATCCGCACAGAACTTTAGTGCTTTTCTCCACAACTGCTTGTCTGAGAAAAAATTTTCACCATTGGAGCGACAACTCATGCAGAAAGTTTTATTGATAATTATGACATCATAGTTCACGTGGTGTGGCAGCCATGTTGGAAAAATAGAAAAAAAAGAATTGGACCTCTGTATCTCTGAAACCGCACCAGGGAAAAAATTGAAACTTGGCACATGGCAAGTACTCCTCATGGAGAATAAGCTTGATTTTTTTTTTTTAAAGACATCATAGGTGCCTCAGTTATGACGTCATAATTGCATATGCAGAACACTGCATATGATCAGTATGAAAATCTTTGAGGGTCATCGAGGGATGAAATGGTCCACAGAAAAAAATTGATGGCGTCATCGGTCACATGATTTGGCAGTCATATTGTTTATTTTGTTTTTTAACCTTCACAAATCTTCTTCTCTGAAGTGGCTGAACAGATCTACATGAAACTTTACACACATGACCACCTAACCATTTTGGCAACCATATTTGGAAGGTTCACACATATGATATCATAGGTCACATGGTTTGGCAGCCAGATTGGATTTACCTTAAAACCTATAAAAAAAATCTTCTTCTCCAGAACGGCTGGACAGATCGAGGGGAAACTTCACACAAATGTTCCCCAAGCTACGGGTGTCCAATTTTGTTAAGGAATAATTAATAGGTCACATGGTTTGGCAGCTACATATAATTGAATAAAATATTAAATAATGTTTTTTTCTGGAACCGCTTAATCAATCAACATGAAACTTCAAAATTGTGATCGAGTAGTGATGTGCAATAAATATTTTAAATTTCAACTTGATTGGATACATGGTCTGGCAGCCAGAATTCTAAAAATTTTATTTGGGTTCTTTTTTTTGTGAAAGGCTCACTTGGCTGTGCCCGGATGGGTTTGAGGGTAGAGGAAGAGCAGCTGCAATGTGAATCCTATCCAGCTTCCTCCTGATGACGTCATATTTTCTTTTTGCTTGTTTAGGTTCCTTCTGATTACTCCAATGCAGGACTATACCTATTTGGTCTTCCAGTTGATTTGATTTTAATAAATTTTAATCCCATTCTAAATTCAATTGAATAATAATAACTGTCATGTGTCAGGGTCAGGTGTCCCATCAAAGCAGGGTTGCATAAAAGTGGGACATCTTGGTACCCGGTCATCACTGCCACCAGTTATAAAGTGGTAGTTCCAATCATGACTCTTATTAATTACATAACACACCATCACACAAAACCACAACACATAAGTCTAAGTGACAGTCTGCAATCTCTGATTGCTTTCTTTCTTGTTATTTAATGTATTGTTGTGTCATTTAATAGTGTGATGTCACTTCCCAGCCAACACGAAACATCATCACATTTAAAAAAAGGTTTGAACTAAATATTATGAAAACATTCTCTTATAAAGTTTTTTTTTGTTTGTTTAATCAGAAAGACATTATCAGAAAAATTGCATGCTTGAGAAGTTTTATATATATATATATATATATATATATATATATATATATATATATATATATATATATATATATATATATATATATATATATATATATATATATATATATATATATATATATATATATATATATATATATATATATATATATATATATATATATATATATATATATATATGAAGCCTGGTGTTGGCGCAGTGGTTAGGGCAGCGGCTTGGGATCCAAGAGGTCCTGAGTTCAAGCCCCGTTGGGCCACTGAATTAATACACCAGGGGGTTGACTCAGCCTGTCATCCTTCCGAGGTCGGCGAAATGAGTACCAGTATACTGGGCCGGTGTATACCCCGGTTAAAATAGGTGTACCATATCCCTGTGTCGTAAGAGGCGACCAGGGTTGCGTCAGGAACGGCATCCGGCGTAAAAGATGTGCCAAATCACTATGCGGATCATACGGATGATCCGCTGTGGCGACCCCTAACGGGAGCAGCCGAAAGAAGAAGAAGAAGATATATATATATATATATATATGTTATTTACATGTTTATGATGTCATAACATTTATTTAAATGTATCTAACTCATTTATTTAAATGTTATAAAATCGTTTTGTTTTTTTTTCATAACATTTTAATGTTTTTAAAGCCCCCCAAAATAATGTTTTCACAATGTCTAGGCATGTTTGTTTATATGTTGTTTAAACAACATTTTTGTATTGTCTGCGTTGGCATCCAAATGGCAACACAGTTACATGCAAAGTGACACGTCATGCTATCAAACAAGCCAAGAATGCACATCGACATTTAGAAAGAGAAGTAGAATTCCAAATTTATATTTAACAATTTCAAAGTTTCCATAATTATGAAGAGGAAACGCTTGCACGGTTACGCAATCATATGTTGAGGATTTGAGGAGAACGGTGGGTTGATGCATTGCTTTGAAAAAGTATTTGGTGTTTTATTTGGACAAACTAACCAAAATAGACTGCAACCATATCACACAACAGTTCATGAAGGTGGCAAAAGATCATGTTTCTTTCATCAGCCAATTCTTTCGGGGAAATGGCTCTCTTTCCACCAGACAGCTGCTGGCATTAATAACACTTCCCTCTGCAGCGACAGTGACAAACTCCTTCAGCTTTGGCTGAGACTGTGATCTCGAACAAGAGTCTCCGCCCATGTATGTTCATTCCAGATTGTTGTTATTGGGCACTGGCGTGTCCGAAAATACAATTCCCTCTTCGGCAAACCGTGAGTGGATTTACTTCGGATTTACTTTTGTTCATGCAAGCCGAGGATCCAAGCTTGTCACGCATTGTGATGGTCATGCAAAGTCCAGGGAAGAATGAGCACACCACCGATAAATTATTTTTTGTTTCCGTGGCTGTTTCTCTGCTGTAGAGGTGAGTTCCTTGCTGTGATATTTTTTTTGAAGCAAACTAAGACTTTTTTGAAACAAATTTAACAAACTGTTTGATCATCCCATATAATTAGTGGCATTCGAAATCTTGGTTAAAAAATAATAAGGTTGTTGTCTTGTGGAAGGTAGTTGAGGGTGGGGACATTACAATGTGTTATAAGGGAACAAAACCATAGGTGAATATCTGCTATGCCCATGAGATAAAATCAGCAACACTTTTTGTACATCATCCTGCCTGATAAGTTTTTAGAGTGTGAAACTACATTATTTAATTTTTCTGTAAAAATGCACTCAGCAGGTGCATTATTTCACACTATATCAAGTTGATGTTTTGCTGTCCAGGTGTTGCCAACAAATAATTGTTCGATTTTGTTGCTGCTCAAACTTTACTCACCTTTGATGCAACTATGAGCTGCTTGATGGAAGATAACCACTTGTTTTATTAAGGACACACACACACACACACACACACACACACACACACACACACACACACACACACACACACACACACACACACACACACACACACACACACACACACACACACACACACACACACACACACACTGGCCATTCCCACAACGAGCATACAAAAGCACTTACCTTCTGTAGCTTTTCTTGGTTGCTTTAAGCAGCTTTCTATGGTTGCAGAAAATGGAACCAATGAGAATAGGTTTCTTATTGCGATCTGTATATGACTTAATACCCACTCCAGTCAATCTTCAGAAATGGAAATTTGTGGAGTCCAATGTCAGTGCCCTTTGTGGAAACTGAGGAACCTTTGAGCATGTTCTGATTAGCTGCAAGAAGGCTCTAACAGAGATATATATGGAGACATAACCAGGCATTACGTGAGCTAGCCACCGCAGTGGAGGACCTACGGGCGAAAGCGAACAAGGCAGCTATCAGACCTCAGGAGCGCGTTAAGTTTGTTGCAGCAGGCAGCAGAGTTCATGAACCTCCATTACAGTGTAAAAGGTAATTATTGCTCGTGCCTAAAGCAGAGTGGAAACTCAAAGTTGATCTGGATGAGAAGGTGACTTTTCCAGTCGAGGTTCTCCTGACAAATTTATGCCCCGTCATGGTTGTGTGGTGAGTTCTCCAGAAGACCGTGATATTCGGGGGGCTCACAGTTCTGTGGGAAGGCAATTTTATTGGGCATATGAAAAGAAGAGTGCATTGTATGCAGACCTAATGCCGCAGTGTGAAGAACAATGATGGACATGTCTCCTGTTTCCAGTAACAATGGGATGCAGGGGTTTAGTAGCCAGATCTGCATTCAAACTGCTTCAGTTATTGGGAGCCACACCTCTGGTTTTTTTTTTGTTGTTGTTGGTTTGTTTTTGTATACATAGTTGAGGCTCGTGGAAGAGCTAGCACAATGAACAGATCAGGATGTAACAGCCAAAAACAGGATGCAAAACATACATGCATGGGGTGGACAAGATGGATACAGGAGGAAACTCCAAGGAGGGAAAACTGGAAAATTGGAAGGAGGAATGATTTGGGTGGGGTTCACAAGGGTAGAAAACATCATGGTTTTGGATTGGGGATGATATGAAAGAGTGGGGAACAGCTGTCTTGAAGACCTGGAGGGAAGAATGAAATTGAAGAGGATGTGTATGTTGATTCCACAGGTGAGAAAAAGAGGAACAAATGAGTGCAGGTGAGCAGTGAACCTGGATTTAGGTAGTTTCTCCAAAAGAGGGGTGATGGTGGACCATGTGAGCCCAATAGAAACCTAAGGGGGGGAGGGTGAGCTTGGGGGGGATAAAGCACAGAAAGAGCAGAGGGTGCAAGACCAGAAGGGAGGTGCTAGAAGATGGAGAGACCACCGACCTGTCTGCAGTCCCAAAGTGATAAACCCATAGACTCAGCTTCATTGCGGGAATTGAAATAATTTGGAGAATTGAAAGAGTTGGTTTTCAAGGCGTCAAGCTGAGTAAGATGTGAGGCAGAATAGCTGGCCCAGAGGGGAGACCAGTACTCCATCAATCTGCAGATGAAGGCCTTGTAGGTGGATAGGAGTTCAGGCATGCCAACGAAGGACTTTGTATGATGAATGGTGCCCAGTTGGTGGCTGGCTTTGGAGGCCAACTTTGAAAGATGGTTTTTCCCAAGAAAGATCAAGGTGGATAGTGAGACCCAGGAGTTTATTTACTGAACCTCCTCAAGAGGATTGTTAACAAAGTAGATAGGAGGGTATTCCAGATGGTCCTTTCGCAGTGAGAGATGGTGAGAGCTTGACATTTGTCAGGATTGAAAGGCATATTCCAAGTGTTTGACCAGATTGCCATTTTTTTGTTTGTTTGTTTGTTTGTTTTAAAGGTGTGAAGAGAGGGAAAAGGCTGCAGCCTGCCTGTCTGAAAGATGAGGGATGTCATGGCAGTGGGTGGAGTCGTCAAGCAAATAGATAAAGAAGATTTTACAGAGAGATCATTCATGAAGATCAGGAATAGTACTGGACTCAGAACGCTGCCCCAGCCTTGACATGGAGAAGAGATGAAAGGAATTTATTGAGAGCCACATGTTGGCTTGACTAGTCGACGAAGTCAGGAAGCTGTGTGTGGAGTTGGCCTTGAATGCTTGGTGAATACAATAACAAAATAAATGCAAAAAACAGCTGAGAGTGCATCTGCATGGCTTTGGTAGAAGAGAGACCAAATCTAGACCATGACGACGTATGCCGATGCCTTCCAGTGGTGCAGTATACACTGCAGGAGCTGCCCATGGTTCGTCGTTCTGTAAAGACCCCTAAAAGATGCATGTGAACCAGTGGTTCCAGCTGGAGAGGCAGGCATCAAGCAATATAGCATCTGCTATTCTGTATGTCTTGTTTTTTTGTTTTTTTTTGTAAATATACTCACGTTGTTTACAGAGCAACTACTACCCCTCACTCCTCTCCAGGATTGCCTGACAGATGTCTCATCTGAGACATTATTTAAATAATCATCCTTTGCTTGTAGTGCAGCCATAAAATTGTCTCCCATCATGGCCATTCCTTCGGAAATTATGTCTCGCCTTCCACACAAGCACCATGCCTGGTTATGTGGGGTTATGTGGGAGTACATGAACAATCAAAGGATTTAAAAATCAAAAAAATTCCCCTCCGGATAAAGCAAGAGCGAATCAAAGCTGCTTGACGCTGCGCTGCATAGTTCACATGGGCAGAGGCAGTGGTTAAGTTCTTTTCCCCCCATTGACGGGACAGCACGTCAAGTTGGGACACAATAGGCAAATTGCGTGGGAGAAATATTACCTATCACGCCATAATGTAATTGTAAAGTAATCGTTTTTCTTGTGTCGAATGAGGATTATAATCCTCAAAATCATGTCCACGAGTATTTTTGAGTCATATGTGCATTTTTCTTTCTTGGAAGAATAGGCCATTGTGTTTGGGAAGTAGGCCAGAGTGAGCCTTGCCAGGCCCCAGAAATTGACTGGGGGGGGATACTTGAAGCAAGTAGATCCCCAGTCAATTTATCGACTCTCTCGATATCCAGCACCTCTCGTAATAACCCACCTCTGGAACGAAGAACAAAATGTTAAATGAAGCACAAACATTTACAACCGCATGATGTTGCCGGTGCATACATGGGTTTATCTGGGCGAGACAAATTCAATGCTGTTCTTGGCCTTAAGAGCCGACAGACAATGTAAGGATGAACCCAGCGGGAATGTTGTTTTGCAGGTGTGACCACTGGTGTGAAAGTGACGGTACCTGAAGCCGTGGGCGCCGAGCTGGGGAAGAGCCTTTTGATTCCATGTACTTTATCGCATGATGGTGAAAGTCTCCAGTCTTTATCAGTCATGCTTGTGTGGAATTATGTAAGTGGACCGCACATCTTTGAAATTTCCATGGGGATGCAACACAAAATTGCTTTGCTTTGCTCAATTATCTTGAGGAACATTTCTTCACTTTATTCTGAAGAATCCATCAATTGTGTACTGCTCTCCTTGTAATCAGAATAATAATGATTATAATAATTATAATACAAGTACCCTTGATACAAGGAACTTCAATGCAAGAGGAGGTCGTTAGGCCAACCAAGCTTTCAAAATGGTTGCAACCGAAGGTTGTTGGTCCACACTCTATCCTTTTTAAATTCTGAGTGTCAAGCAAAGAAGCAGCACATGCCATTTTAAAAATCTTTGGTATAACTCAGCAGGGGGTGCCAACCACTGACTTCTCAACCTCAAAGCAGATGTTCTAACCATTGCGTTACCAAGTCTGGTGGTGTAAGTTTAGCGAATTGCTTTTGTCTCTTGACATACATTGTATGTGTTGTCATAATTGTACGTCTGCCCAAAATCCCTGCAGAAAAACAAACTAACAAGTGTAGCTGTGTAAGTAGTTGGTGTGAATTTTGAGGTCACCGCATTTGCGATCCACAATCTCGGATTACTAGCAAATTTGGTTTGCATTTGTAACAACTAGAACGGCACTCAGTAAAGTGCATACCTCCACCAGGCTGAAGAGTTGACATTTTGTGGCCTATCAGTGGGATATAAAACATAAACTGATCAGCCTGGTAGAGGTATGCGCTCTACCGAGTGCCGTTCTGGTAATAGATGTAAACCGAGTGCCATTTGCTTGTAATCCAAGAAAGTAATTGGCTTGGTCTTGTCACCTACCCAACTCATCCACCAAGTTTCTTCTGAATCCTTACACAACTTTTTGAGATATCATGTTAAATATCGTTTTTGGCTCCATCTGTCAATGGTGAAGAATCACTTAAAAATTATCAGATCTGGATCTGGATCTGGATTTTCAGCAAAATATAATAAGTATTGGGAGTTCAGGATTTGGAGAGGACCTCAAATCTATGTCATATGTCTCTCCGAAAGGACCATTTAGAACCCCCCCCCCCCATCTACTTTCTCAACAATCCTCTGGAAGAAGTCCTTTCATTCAAGCTTCTGGGTCTCACTATCTGCCATGATCTTTCCTGGGAAAGCCACATTTCAAACCTGGTCTCCAAAACCAGTCGCCAACTGGGAATCCTCCATCATGCAAAGTCCTTCCTCAGCCCACCTGAGCTCCTGACCACATAAAAGCTTTTGTCCGCAGTCTGATGGAGTAGTGCCCTCCCCTCTGGGCTGGTGCTCCTGCCTCCCACCTTTCTCGGCTTCATGCTGTAGAAACCAAGGCATTTAGGATCATCGGTATCTCCCACAATGAGGCTGAGTTTTTGGGCCTCTCACTCTCTCACCGCAGGCAGGTCGGTGGTCTTTCTGTCTTCTTCCGTCTCCTCTCTGGTCTCGCCCCCCAACACCCAGCCCCGCTTTGTCTGCGTTATGTCCCCACCTTATTCCTGCATGGCACTCAAGGTCCATCAACAACCCTCTTATGGTAAAACTACCAAAATCACGAATCACTGCTCACCCTCACTCTTTCATTCCTCTTTTTTCTGACTTTAGAATAAACTCCCTCACTGTATTCAATCCCTTTCTTCCCTCCAGGCCTTCAAAACAGCTGTTCACCACCAACTCTTATCATCCCCCATCAAAATCTCGATCTTTTCTACCCCGTTAATCCACCCCAAATTCACCTCCTTCAAATTCCCTGCTTTCCTTCCTGAAAGTCCATCTTGTGTACCTCGCCCTATCCCTCTCCCTTCCACAGATCTCCTAATGTCTCTGTTCCCCCCTGTTTTGTCCTTCCCTCTCTACCCCTCTTGTTTCAATCCCCCACCCCCCTTGCAGTGTGTTGTGTGTTAGCTCTCACACGAGCCTCGACATTGGAAACAACCCCCCCCCTCCAAAAAAAAAACTCAATGGTAAATAAATAAATAAACACTTCTCACACTTAACGAATTGCTGAGCAGTTAATAACGAAGGCTTTTATCCGTAATTAATTATTAATTATTTCTCCATATTCTCATTATGTTTTCTTTGTCAAAAACTTCAACTCGTTGACGACTTAAACTGATAATAATGTTCCCTATTTACCAACGATGTAAAAATGACAAGGTGTCAACTGATATGACTTAAACTGATCATTACTTGTTTATCGTTGTTGGTCCTGTCACTCAATAGTGAGAATCGGTTCAAAAAATTCTCACATCTGGATGCAGAACTTCACCAAAAGTGAATCATTTCATCCTTGTCACACACCCAACCTCTCTGTCAAGTTTTGTCTGAATCTGTCCGGAACTTTTTGAGATATCCTCCTCACAGTCAGACAGACAGACAGACAGACAGACAGACAGACAGAGAGGAGTGAAAACGTAACCTCGTCCACCTTTGGTGGTGGAAGTAAAAATGGTGAATTTTTGTGCTGTACAGTATTTTGTTTTGGAAGTTGTGCCAATATGGAGGATTGGTTGTTGCATCATAGGCTGCCTACCAGCAACGGTAGAACAATTTCGATATGGAGGTGTGTGTGTGTGTGTGTGTGTGTGTGTGTGTGTGTGTGTGTGTGTGTGTGTGTGTGTGTGTGTGTGTGTGTGTGTGTGTGTGTGTGTGTGTGTGTCATAGGTAGCACATTTACCGTTAAGCTGTGTAGTCCAGACTTGATGCCTGACCCGACCATTAACTACACGATTGGTGCTTTGCAGGCAGGGTGTTGCATCACAGGTTGCGTTGACCCTCAGATGGATGTTAAGCTGGGTGTCCCGTCTGCTATCGTTATTTGTTTAGTTGGTGTCTTTCCTGAAGAGTTGAGAAAATAAAATACAGCTTTTTGGGCCGGATAAACAACCGAGAGAATTGAAGGAGATGGCAGAGCAGATCTGCTTGATGTTAACATTAACATACACAGTATAACATCATGCTTCTCTGCTATGGCAACATGAGTCCGTGTCATTGATGAATTATAATAGGCACAACCTTTGCTAGTACAATGCGATGGCCATTCTTCACAAAAACAGCCACATCACTGGTCCAGCCAGATGTCAACCGCTTGTTGGCATCCAAACTTTTCCACCTCTTCACATCTTCCTGGGTGGAAAAGCGTTTTGTAATGTGAGATAATTTTGGAAAATTCTTCTCGTTTCTGGGCCATGCTGTATCGAGCAATTCATATGATGTGTGTTGCCTAATACCCGTATTGTTATTATATCGCTCCCG
Source organism: Eptatretus burgeri (assembly GCF_056783735.1). Lineage (NCBI taxonomy): Eukaryota > Metazoa > Chordata > Myxini > Myxiniformes > Myxinidae > Eptatretus > Eptatretus burgeri. The sequence continues at coordinate 100,303,474 of NC_140961.1, read as the reverse complement.
AGATGAAGTGTCTCCAATGTATCGACACACCCAAACTTCGGGACGAGCTTTGACCCCAGTTGTTTGGCCATGACAAAGCACACACAGCATAATAACATTAAAAAAAAATTATTTCACCTATTCTGAATGGACATCCCTTTGTCCTCCGCAGTCCGCTTGTACTTGAATTTGGCTGTCAGGTCATGTGCGTGCGCACAAACTGTTGACGTCATCAAACAGCCTCAATTATTGAGTGACGATGTAATATTGTCACATGGAATTCGAAGTCCAATTAACATTCCGAAGTCCGAAGACTTAAGGTGCATCAGCAAAAGGAATACAAAGTTTGCAATAAAAAAAAATTGTATATATAGTCGAGGCTCATGGAAGAGCGAGAACTAGTGCTCTGAATGGATCAGGACACAACATGATGGAGGAAACACCAATAGCAGAATTGACGGCTAAGATGGAGGCAGACTTGGACAAACAATGGGTGTGGGGAGGGATGAGGGGCAGGAGAGGGAGGATGCATGGGGTGGAGAAGATGGATACAGAAGGAAACTCTCAGGAAGGAAAAACTGGAAATTTGTAAGGAGGTGGACTTGGGGGTCGAGGGAGTAAGGTTAACGGGGTGAGAGAAGATCATGGTTTTGGATGGGGGATGATCTGAGATGGTGGTGCACAGCTGTCTTAAAAACTCGGAGGGAAGGTTGAGATTGAAGAGATTAAGGAAGTTGGTTCCACAGGCAGGAAAAAAAAAAAGAACAACAAATGAGTGGAGATGAGCATGGCGTGAAAAGGAGTTTGGCTTGTGCCTCAGTCCTGATGTGGGTAAAAAGAAAAAAAGCACCAGCAGTGCATCAAGGTGCACGCCTTGTAATGTGCTGCTGACCAGTCACGCTGTGGCCCTTTGGAGGGCAGGCTGACACATGCAAGCTCAGGCATGACTGAACTATTCTTCCACTGCAGTGGAATTATTGCAGCAGAAGCCACACACACAATGTTCCCTGCTCTGCCGGATGAACATGGCAGAAAAGCCACATGCAATCACTGGCACAGGCAGTGCAAACAGGTTGTCATTCAGCTCAAAGTTCCCTGAGCCTGGGAATAATTGCTTCAGTCCAGAGGGATCATTCCTACACTGCAAACATCTCGAAATAGCTATATTCGGTAGTGTCTAATCGGAGAAACACACACACACACACACACACACACACACACACACACACACACACACACACACACACACACACACACACACACACACACACACACACACACACACACCATCTACTATTTTCATAGGTTTCCCCACTTCAAGTACCCCAACCTGAGCTGAATTTAAATTTATTTGTTCCGACTTGTCGCATTTCATCAGATGGGAGGTGCAGATGTGGCATGCAGGAGGGAGTGGAGTCAGTGTCCAATTTCTTGCACATTGAGCCTCCACCACAGCCCCTCCTCTTGCAGTTGTATAAACAAGATACCCTTGTTTTTCCTTACTGGGCCCAAGATGGAGGCAAAATACTGTTATTGTCTGGAAATTTAAGAAATGGCCAGCACAAAAGGCATCGATTGAACAACACTTTCATGCTCTGATATTATCAATAAATCACATTACAATCATTATAATGCCACCCCATCCCAATTGGATGCTTGTAAAGAAAAAAAATTAAATGCATATATTTTTTTAAATTGTGGTTCAGACCACCTAACCCCAAGCTTTGGCTCAAACACCTCATCAAAGTCGGTGAATGCTTCACTGCTGTATCAGGCTCGCTCTTAAAAGTATCTATTTACAAGCTTCTGTCCAATGCTTTGGGATTAATGAATAAATTATTTTGTTTATTCATGCCATGTTGCAAGCTCGCGCAGAAATTTCGTGCTTTTCTGGACTAGCGATCTGAGACTAATAAAATTTACAAAATTATCAACATATGCAAAATCTGGGAAGGTATGAAGGCCACAATCTATTTATTATGTATGCACTAATTTTGGAGGCGTAACGGAGGGGGGCACTAAGTTGGGAACATGAAAAATTGAGTGTAAAATATGATTGAATCGGGTTGGAAGAGTGGATAGATTAGCAAAAAAAAAAAACAAGGTTCAGAGGGAATATGTGTAAGGGGAGAAAATGGAGTGGACAGGCATGAAGCATATGGGGGGAGCGGGAGGAGGGGTCGGTGAGGTCAAACATAAACCACATAAACTACAAGTTATAACAATAAAAACTTGATTGTTTGGATCACCTATTTCGTGTTGTTGATTTCCTGCAATATTTTCTTCTTCTGCAGAAAAATGATACTTCATGTTGCAAGCGATTGGTATATTTTCACGATTCTACCAGAGATATCACGGAGAGCAAAAGGATGAACGTGAGCAACGACCTCACCCTGCACATCTTCAAGATGTCTTTTGCCGACGTGGGTTCTTACATGTGCTCATTGTCGGTAGTTGGTCACGGTACGAGTGTGGCGACAAGCAAAGCCTACATCTTTAGTGAGTGCTCCACAGCAATCACGCTTGCGCGTTGTCGGCTCGCCATTGTGTCACCGACACTGTTGCTTCGGTGTGCATGTTGTTCCAATTATTGACTTGATTTGGGGTTCCTGTTTTCAGGTGCACCAACAACACCTGAAATTATCATCGAAAGCAACTTAACTGAGTCAGAAACTACCCAGAAGGTAAAGATGGAGTCTGTTTATGCTCTCTCAGCTTGCTTATTTTTCATGATGAATGTCTACTTGTATATTTACCTAGTGTAAAACAAGTCCCACAGAGATAGCCCTTGGCAGCTGTGCAAGCAGCACCATCATGGGTGCTATTTGTTCTGTTCTTTGTGCTACCAGGTGGGTGTGTGCCACTCCAAAGATGCATACCCCAAGGCTTTCGTAATTTGGTACCAAGATGGGCAGGCCCTGCCCGGTGAGTACATTCACTCACATGATACACATGTTTACTGACTGGGTAGACTACGTTGGATGAATGATGGACGAGTGATATAAGGAAGATGAGATTTAATTGCTTTTTGGTTCTCATCCAGACATTTGAGAACATTATGATGTGGTTTGACTTTGACAACTAATGTACCTCTACCATGTGAATGCACCAATTTTGAAAGTGGATGTTTGGAGTGCTTTTTCTCGGTTCGCTGATGTACGTTTTCTTGATAAGCTTTCTGGAACTTAAACTTGCTATCATTTTTAGTTGGTGAAGCTCCTTGTAAATGACCTTCAGCTTTCTCTCTCTATCCGTCTCTGCTTCAATTCAACTTAAATCTTTGCAATGCCACCGTGGCGTTGTAAAGATTACAAAAGAGAGATTTACCAGACTCGGTAGTGTCATGGTTGGAGCTTCTGCTCTGAGTCTAGGAGGTTGGTGGTTCGAACCCTGATTGAGTCATATAAAAGGTTTAAAAGTTGTTATGTGCTGTTTATTTGCCGGATGCTCAGCATTTAGAGGGATAAAGCATGGACAAACAACCACAAGTTGGCAACAACAGCTGAATAGCATACCATTTGAAGTACCTGATGGCCTCCACCTGCATTCTAGTACCTTGAAAGAGAATATCTATCTTATCTATCTATTAATTAATTATGCTCTTGCGTTACAAATTCAACATTTCAGTTTCTTTTACTATCTGGTTCTCCAGTGATTATAAACAAATCACACATAAGTTAAATTACTAATTTTTCTTCCACGCTTTGGAAACTTTCGATCTCAGATTTGATTTGCAATAATATTGGTGGAAGGAAAGCTTCATGTTCACCATTTTTGCTTTTGAGATTTCTGCCTGTCACAGGGTTTGATTCTTGGCACAATGGGATCTGATAAGCCTTTCTCATCCAATGCCATAAAGGAGCATTATGAACCACACTGTTCTTGAGAGGGGACACAAAGCTGGCTGTCCTGTCTGTAGAATGTCACATTCTTTTTCACAAATAATGGGCCTTTGAGTTGGCATCCCAGCCAAATTCCCAATTGACTGCATGGTTGGAGCACATGACAAATATTCATGAATGGTAAAAAGCTCCAGCAGGTGACCAGACCAAATAATTTTTGCAACTTGTTTTAAAATGTAAATACTGTGTGTGTGTGTGTGTGTGTGTGTGTGTGTGTGTGTGTGTGTGTGTGTGTGTGTGTGTGTGTGTGTGTGTGTGTGTGTGTGTGTGTGTGTGTGTGTGTGTGTGTGCGTGCGTGCGTGCGTGCGTGCTACTGCTTGTTTAATTTTGGAAAAAAAAATTGGATTACAGTTTACAAAGAGCCTCCTGGTGTATTGTGTTTTCAAGCCATGAAAAATGCTGAATGTTGTAAACCGGTTCAGCAGGAACATAATTGTTTCCTCTTCAAATAGCAAAATTTGCAAAGGTCAAGGGCTGGGTCGTTAAAATGCCAAGTGAAGCAAAGGTCAAAACTTCGTCATTGTTCTCTTTTTGGCTGGAGGTCGTGAAGATGACCGATGCAAGGCCCATGCGCCCCCTCTCCTTTTTTATTTTCCTTCTTCAAACCCTCACTTCTTTCCTTCTTCCCTGCCTATTTTTTTTTAAATTTCGCCCATTTGGTGCAACTTACAATCTCTGAACCTATGTAATGTTTCCTGTGTCACATTTTGCATAAATTTAGTTGTTCAAGTTTTTCCTGGATTATTAGTTTTTTTTTTTTTGTTTTTTTTTTACAAACACCTGTTCATAAATGTCTGTCCGTTATTGTATAGGGCTGACAAGATGGCTTCGAGGTGTGGACACTGGTTTCTAACCTGTCTAGCCTGGGTTTGAATCCTGACCCAGGTGTAAACTGTCATCCATGTGTTTCACAGACAGGGTGATTCATCAATGTGTGTCATCCATCGGATGGACGTTAAACGAGATTCCCATATGCTAGCATTTGTTGGTGGATGTTAAATATCCCATGGTGTCCTTCGCGAAGAGTAGGTGAACCATTGCCAGCAACATCGACAAATTCCAAATCCCTGCTATAACCAGCAGAGGGCATTGGATCAGTGGAACAGCTGCACCCTTAGCCAATGATGCTACCACGCAGCAGCTTTGTGCTGCATGTGAACGAAGAAGTAATTGTGCACTGTCGGTCCCCGACATTCGCAGTTCCGCTATCCGTGGACTCTGCATATTCGTGGTTCATAAAATGTGACCTGCTTCCACATTCACTGCCCTGTGCTTCACGTATTCGCAGTTTTTCCCCCCGCATTTTCATGGTTTTTCTGACCTGTTTCTATATTCGTTGCCCTGTGCTTTGTGTATTCGCCATTTATCGTCGGTGTATTCGTGGTTTTACACGAGATTTTTGATTTTTCCTTATGAATCCCGAAACGCTGGGAACCTATCCCCCTTTTTCCCATTGAAACAATGCCCCAACATTCGCGGATTCAACATTCGCAGTGTTTTTTGGGGAATATATCCCCTTCAAATGTCAGTATATGACAGTACATTGTTACAAGCAAGGGGGTTAAGATATTGGGTCAGTGATTTGATATATTGATTTTCTCAGTAGCATGTGGACATAATCACCGAGCTCAAGGTGATTTGTAAGATTTATTCACTATATGAGATTGTAGCATACTTTTTTCTTGTCTGTGTTGTGTTTTGTCTGAACCTAACCATGCAAAAGATGAAGGGCAAGTAAATTTAAACCACTGGCAATTACAACCATTTCTGCGGACTTAATAGTTTAGACCTGTTCTTGATCAAGTGATCAAGTGATGAGTCCTCCACTTCTCTGTCACCAACATGCATCCAAGTGCTTCCTTTTCCCCCATGGAATATTTTCTTTCTGATTCAGTCAGCGTTCGGGTTGCAAATGTGATCGTTTTCTCCATTTTGTCAGCATGAATCTGTGTCAGGACCGCTCTAAGGCCATAATTGGAGGCGTCAGTTGTCACTATGGTGTGTAGCTCTGGATCAAAGAGAGCGAGAGCTGGACCACTGACAATCAGTTCTTCAACCGAATCGAAACTTTGTTGTGCTGTGACTGATCAGGAGAAGGTGGATGTCCCCGCAGTAATTATCTCAGGGGTTCAACGACCGATGCATAGTCAGGGATGAACTTCGCATACCATGACGTGAGCCGGAGGAAAGAGCACAAGCTCTGCACGGCTTTTGGTGGAGGTGCTTCTGACACCACAACATTATGGGTCAGGTCAGGTCAGGTATGGGAGCATGTGCCAGAACAGCACGTCGCTGCGTTCACTTTCCGCCAGTACTCCAGGGGCCTCCTTCTGGCCATCCCCCAGGCAGATGCCAGGCCCATCCCCATCTCCTTGAGATGATGGTCAACCTGTTGCAACCATGAGGCACGTGGTCGACCCACTGGCCTCCTCCACTCATGAGACTCCCTCGCTGAGAGAATCTGGTGGGCAGGATCAGAGTCAGGAAAACGAGCCACATGTCCATACAGCCGCAACTGATGCTCACGGACTATGCAGGTAACAAATCTCATCCGAGTCTCTCTCAGCAACCGCTCGTTGGACACAAAATCCGACCAGCGATAGCCAAGGATTCTCCGAAGAGACCTGGTACCAAAGGAATTAAGTCTCCGTCTCAGATCCTTGGTCAGAGTCCAAGTCTCGCACCCATAGAGCAAGACTGGAAGTACCAAGGACCTGAAGACTCGGACTTTCGTCCTCCCGCACAGGTACCGGCAGCGCCACACCCCATGATCCAGTGAATACATGACTCCCCAGGCCCGACCCAGACGTCTATTGACCTCTGACTCGCAACCAGCAGAGACATGAATATCACTGCCAAGGTAAGTGAATCTCTCCACGACCTCAACATCCTCACCACAAACAGACACAGACAGGACAGCAGCATCCAAGATGTCACCGAAAGCCTGGATCTTAGTTTTGACCCAAGAAACCCGTAATCCCAACGGCTGCGACTCCTCATTCAGCACCTCGAGGGCCCCCAAGAGGATGTCTAAAGTCTCCGCAAAGATGACTGCATCATCTGCAAAGTCAAGGTCCGAGATCTTGACATTCCCAAATGACGCACCGCAACTTGATCTCTCCGACATCCTCCCTAGAATCCAGTCCATACAAGTGCTGAAAAGTGTGGGGGCAAGTACACATCCCTGACGAACTCCAGCAACAACTGGAAATAAGTCAGAGATGGTACCACCACACTTCACAGCACTCTCAGTACCAGAGTAGAGTTCAGACATCAGATCGATCAGTTTTGGTGGCACCCCACGAAGACCAAGAATCCTCCAGAGGACATCCCGATTCACTGAATCGAACGCTTTACAGAGATCAACATAGGCTGCAAGCAGCCCCTGCCGAAACTCTCGTCTGCGTTCGGTGAGGACACGAAGTGCAAGGATACGGTCAATCGTTGACCTTTTTGGTGTAAAGCCTGACTGCTCTGGACGCTGGTGCTCAAGCAGATGGTGGCGACCCTATCGAGAATTATCCGAGCAAAGACCTTGCCCGGCACTGAGAGCAGCGTCACCCCTCGGTAGTTGTTGCAGTCTTGGCGATCACCCTTCCCTTTCCAGAGAGGGACAACAAGGCCCCTCTTCCAGTCAGTTGGGATGATGCCTGTGTTCCAGGCAGAGCACAAAACTGCATGCAACGACACGAGTGCAGCATTTCCACCAGCCTTGAGAAGTTCGGCATGGATGCCACGGATCCCTGGAGCTTTGCCCCGTTTCAACTGGTTCACCGCAGCCTGTGTTTCCACAAGCGTAGGTGGACCACAGTTGATTCGAGGGTCAGCAACAGGGATTGTAACACCCTTGACATCCAACTCGACAGTTGGGGGATCAGCCTGGTACAACCGCTCAAAGTAACCGGCCCAGCGGGCCTTCACTTCAGACTCCTCTGTCAAGAGCCTACCACTCTCTGCTCGAACTGTAGTGCTCCGAGGGATGGGCTTGGATGAACGTAATGTGCCAATTCCCCTGTAAGCGGGACGAGAATCACCTGTCCACAGGTGATGCTCTACCCCCTCACAGATTTCTCGCACATAGGTCTCCTTGTCCACCCTCAGTGCACGTACAGTTTTACGCCTCAGCTCCCTGAACAGCTCAGCTCTGCCATTCAGCCTGGCCCTGCGACTCTGGTCAATGGTATCCAGTGTCCCTTGAGAGACACAATTCTTCTTTGCCCTGCGGTGAGCTCCAAGACATCCACCGGCAACATCAAGGACGGTGGTCTTGAAGGCGCTCCACAACTCTTCAGGACACCCCAAAGCACCCAGACCCCCCAAGTGTCCACTCAGTCTGTTCGCAAACTCCTCAGCTACTCTCTCATCCCTGAGCTTGGCAACATCCAGCCTAGGCTGGGATGGCACCATTCTCCAGGATTTAAGGTGCAGCTTTAGAGTTGCTACAACAAGCCTGTGGTCAGTATTGAGGAACTGAGCACTCCGGTAGACCCTGCAGTTCTGGATCATCCTCCAACGACCGTCAATGAGGACATGGTCAATCTCCTTTGCCACACCGCCAGCGTTGGAATATCAAGTCCAGCGATGAGCTTGTGGGCGCTGAAACCATGAACCAGCCACCCTAAGTCCATGACTTCTTGCAAAGTCAAGGAACTTGGTGCCATTCTGGTTCATAGTTCCTGACCCATGGGGACCAACACACACCTCATAACCGTCCCTATCAGTTCCAGTCGATGCATTGAAATCCCCCAAGACTAGAAGTGTATCTCGTCTGGGGCACTGATCAACCATAGACTCGAGTGTGGCGTAGAATGCATCCTTCACGGTGAGATCACTCGCCTCAGTCGGAGCATAAACAGAGACCAGGGAAATGACACCGAAGGAGTGACGAATCCTTAATCTCATAATACGCTCGTTGACCGGTGTTACCTCAATTATCATTGGGGTTAGCTTATTGGACACAGCTACAGCAACTCCTTGGGTATGGTAACCATCAGAGCGACCAGACCAATAGTAGGTGTAACCACCCACCATTATCTCGCCGCAATCCGGTCTCCGAACCTCAGAGAGAGCTGCAATCCCGATGTCCAAACGCTTGAGCTCAGATGATAACAGAGACAGGTGATCATCCTCTCTTAGGGATAGGACATTCCAGGCACCCACCCGAAGGGACCGCCTCAGGTTAACCCAAGGAGACCGCCGTCTGGTGGACGACACCTCAGCACCACTCCGACACACTCTCCCGCAATCTGACCCAGGGATGTTACCCCGTGGTTTCCCTCCTATCAAAGATTGGGGGTCCCGAAGGCTTTGCCCCAATCCCGTCATCCGGTGAGCTGCCCTGCGAAGGGAAGCTGCACAGGAGGTACTCCCACGGAGTGGGTTTTCAGATTTTTTTGCGTTTTTGCGTTTTGCGGAATGAAGGGTTTTACGGTGGCCGGAGTGCAAATCCTGCCACCAACCTCCTAATAAGAAGTGACCCAACTGCAGGAGGACGTCCGCAGACACAGTTGGGCACTAGATATGGATGGCCGTTGGCTCACAAGGAGCTCCTCCGCCCTTTGAGGATGGGTTATGGGTAGGGTCAAGTTTCAGTCCTGTGTGTGGCACATGTCCTAAAAATGACAGCTCTGTCTGTCTGAAGTGGCATTTTGAAGGGTTCAGTTTCAGTGCAACTGCATCGATGTGCTGTCGCACCACTCTGAGGTGTTTGTCATGTGCTTTAGGAGTCCCTCCAAAAACGATTACATCGTCAAGGTAACACCGAGCTCTGGGTTGTTTTTTTTTTAAAGATGGCAGACATCATCCTCTGAAAACAGCTTGGCGTTGAAGCAAGCCCGAAGGGATTAGTTTGTAGTGAAACAGTCCCTCATGTGTAATGAAGACAGTAAGGTCCCTGCTGTTCTCCTGCAGTCCAACCTAGTAATACGCACATTGCAGATCCAATGTGGAGAAAAGTGTGCCGCCTCACAGCTCGGCAAACATTTCCTCCATATGCAGAAGAGGATATCCATCAATCACCACCACTTTATTTGGTTCTCTAAAATCCACGCACAGACAAATCCCTCCATTTTTCTTCATCGTCACGACAATTGGTGAAACCCACTCTGATGATTTGATTGGCTCAATTACATCCATGTTTAATAAGATTTTTCAGTTCCTGTGAAACGGTATCTCTCACAGACAAAGGTAAACGGTCCAGCTTTTGCTGGACTGGAGTCACATTGGGTCGCATTTTAATGAGATGAATAAATCCCTTTGCACAGCACAGGGTGCCCTCCATGCTGTCACCTGTAACATTTGTTACTGGGGTTTGATTTGCAGTGCTTTGGGTGGTAGAAGTCGTGCGACCATTCAGTAGTTGCATGTCAAGTGCAACGACCAGGTCTCTGCACAGAATGGCAGTGCCGCTCCGCACTATATAAAATTCAGCGGATGCACAGTAATTCTCAAAAGTCACATCGGCATGCAGGCAACCACGAGCAGGTATCGGATTTCTCAGGTAGCTAACCAGGTGTAGTTTTGGCTCAGTCAGTGACACATTATTGAAACATTGCAGGTAGACGGACTCGGGAAGTATTGATACTGCCGAGCCTGTATCTAACAGCAATTCAGTCCATCGGCTCTCCCCCGGCAGCAGTAACTTGTACAGTGCAAATGATCTTATCAGCATCTGTAGACCTATTGTCCACACTCAACACATTTACGTCGGGGATGGTCACTTCGTGAACGTGCTTGGAGCCCAGGCGTACTTTAGCAAAGTGTCCTCTCTTTTTGCAGCTGTTGCACTGGGTGTCCTTTGCTGGGCATCCATCATAGTTGGCTGTGTGATTTACAGATCCACATCTATAACACTTTTGTACTTTGGGCTGGTTGAGATCGCTCATCTGACATACCATAGTTGCTCTGCGAATCCTATGTCTGAACAGGGTATACGGCCTGTATGTCGCTAGCAGAGCCTTGGCCTATGATCTGAACCTCCGCCATTGCCGACTCAATCTGTCTCGCCATGGTTATAGCTTTCTGTAGCGTCAGTTCCATTTCTAGCAGTAAATGTTCTCCAATGCGAAGTGAGTTTGTTTTCTCGACGAGCTGGTCCCAGATCATTTAGACTGCCAGCTCTCCAAACCCGCATGTGACGACCATCTCCCTTAATGAAGCAATATATTGTTCTGTCGATTCACCATTTTTTGACCACGTTGACCAAATTTATATCGTTCTGCCATGACATTAACTCTTGGGATAAAAAAAAGTTCTTCCATGCCGTAAATGCAGTCTCGTAGCTATTATCAGCTACTGCAAGTGTATAGAAGAATCTCTGACCTTCTGTGCCGAAGCAATGTATCAAAAGTGCGTGGTTTCAGGCATCAGCGAGAACATTATCCTGCATCGCCAGCACGTTGTTTTCAAAGACACGAGTCCAGGCCGTAAAAGGCATTGAAGGCTCACCCGGGTTTTGCAGAAAGGGTGTCGGTGGATTCAAGTTCAATCCCATCCTCGTCGCCAGTTTGTTGTATCGTAAAGTACTCCAATAATGAGGAATGCAACCGAACATCGGAAAGTCAGAAGCTTTGCACTGCACACCTCCTGACCTCTCACCCCAAACTCTTTCTTTCTCATCGCACCCTCTCGCGTCCAGTCTGTGCACACCACCACACAAATGGAACACTTATCAAGACTTAACTCCTGAAGTGTCAGGCATTGTTTTTTAGTTATGGATAAATGGCATATTTGCTACTCTTGGAATGAGATGCATTGGGGAAGTCTCCCACCTTTGGTTCTTACCGTGGACTTACCAATTAGTAATATTTTTAGTCCAGACAAGTAAATAATTGACATCCCAATATGGTTGGTCACACCTTTGTGACTTAATTGTTTGGAGGATACTGGAGATTAAGCAAGGTGAACCATGCCATTTCCACTAGTTAGCAATTTCTGATTGGCTGATTTTATGAAAAAGGGTTTTTTTTTGGAATGAGCTTTCAAGGAGATTGAGTGGCAACGGAGAAGATGGAGACATAGGGAGTTGCAGCACAGGTGCAGCAAAACGATGTGGGGTTGGAGGCCAAACTGGGGTGCTCTTCAACAAGTTAATTTATTGAGCAGCAATAGTTTAACTCGGGTTTGATCACTCAAGGTCAGACCTGTGTCCAGACAATATGAGTATGATCCCCCAAGCGATTCTGGTAATACTGGTGGTATTTCCACCTTGTTGGAGCTCAAGAGTATTGGTGGGAAAGATGCTTGGGCCAAGAGCTGGGTTGACCAATGTTTAATCAGAGAATATGGAACACAAATTACTCCCTTTCCCTTATATTACTATTTTTGTGGAGAGGTGCACAATCGATAATGCAAATTATTTATTTGAATAAAATCTGGTCAACTAGTTTGGGTCAAGTAAGGAGAAACAATTGATATCCAAATGCAGTTTATAATGTTAGGTTGCATCACTACGGATCTGTTGTTTCACGTTTTCCTTCCCTGTGCAGAGGTTCTTGAGAAATGATAACACGATGCTTATAAAGCCACCACGTGGGATTATTCCTTCACACCTTGAAAATGAATGTCACAGGTATTACAGGAGAAACTAGAGGGGGAGCACTCGGGAGAGTGCAAAACCTCCGCCGCCAATACTGCTGGGTCACTCAAGTGAACCTTATATCTTATTCATTAAATATGATGTCAACAGTGCTGGCAGAGATATAGTTCTTTTCTCCAACTTTTTTTTTTTTTGGGGGGGGGGGGGTTGGAAATCACTTAAAACATGTAGAAATGCAAAAAAAAAAAAAAAAAAATCGAAATTTTGTTGAAAAAAAAGTTGCAAAATTTTTTTTTTCTCTAGCATTTTTTTGGGGGGGGTTGGAAATCACTTAAAACATGTAGAAATGCAAAAAAAATTCTCTAACAATTTTTTTGGGGGGGTAACAATTTTTTTGGGGGGGGTTGGAAATCACGAAAAACATGTAGAAATGCAAAAAAAAAAATTTTTCTCTAACAATTTTTTTGGGGGGGCCAAGTCCAAAATTAAAGGCATGATCCTTGGACCATACCTAACCCCCACCCACCAAGTTTCGTCGAAATCCGTCGAGGAGTTTTTCCGTAATACTGTTCTCAAACAAACAAACAAACAGAAAGGGGTGAAAACAGTAACCTCCATCCATCTTCGAAGATGGCTGAGGTTAATGAAGTTGGTTGGGCTTTCCATTGAGCAGTTGGAGACATTATAACCAGCAACTGCAGTTGATTGTAAGTGCTGAGAGTTCAGGGGGAATCCAGTTTTTGCTGAAGCATTGGATATTTCCAGGTGTTCATGGATGATCGTGAAAATGCTGCCTTGCTAAATTCCGAGTTCTGTGGATATTTTTCCGATCCGAATGCCGTTACCTTCCTTTGTTAATACCTTCACAATGGCAACAGCTTGTGGGTACGTCACATCTGTCGGACGTCTTGACTTGGGGTCATCTTCAAGGAACTTGTGTCCATGTTTCAAGATGGTTGCCGTTTTGGCTACTGTGATATCAGAAGGTGTATCTTCACCATACATGGACCACCTTTTGTTCATGGATTACTTCTGAACTTACATATTTTTGCCTTAACAAATTGTGATGTTTCTGATAAATTGTGTGATGTAAACTACTTCCGCATTCCACTCTGAAACTATTTTTTAAAAAACGTTCAGATCGAGGAGTTTCGTGGATGTTTATTCGGAGCAAAAACTCCATAGGTCTGGCATGCCAAAGAATACCGTATTCCTACAACATTTTGAATGCCAATAATATACTTCTTCCTCCTCCCTCTTCCTTTTTATTGTTTATTCTGTCTTCTGTTTGGAAACTAAAACCTTTCTTCTGTTCTCCCATATAATATTCACCTTTCTATGTTCACCCCATTTCCTTTTGGCTTTGTTTTGTCAAATAATCTTTATCATCCTTGTAATGGTTGCTGGGTTCGTTCTGTGTTGCACAGCAATCAATTGGAGAGTCCTTTCTTTCCCACCATGTAATATTCTAACCACCTGTAATTTGTGAGCTGCAAAATGCTGAGTCGTAAGAAAAAACGTCTCAACCGACAGATTATAATTTGACAATTTTTCTTGCGATTTTAACTGCGTCATTGAACCCTAATTATCATGAGAATTTTTTCATGTTCAGTTTAATAACCCTTGTGATGGTTACGACAGACCCGAGGTGCAGTGAAACGAATTGCAACATCATGCTGCAAGAACATAGGCCAGGAGGTTACATCTGTATGTAAAATAATATGGGGCATTTCATGAGCCATGAAAGAGCCTGGTGTTGGCTTTGTGGTTCGGGCAATGGCTTGGGATCCTTGGGTCCTGAGTTCAAACCCCGTTGGCCGCTGAATTAATACACCAGGGAGTTCACTCAGGCTGTCATCCTTCCGAGGTCAGTGAAATGAGTACCAATTTGTGCTGGTAGAGGGGCACTGCATCAGCGACACAGTCACGCTTCCAAGAAATGATAGCTATCCCAGCAGCTAAGCTGTCATATGCAAGAAGAAGAAGATGAGCCAAGAGACAGAAAAAAATCTATCTCTCTCTCTTTCTCTCTTTCTCTCTTTCTCTCTTTCTCTCTTTCTCTCTTTCTCTCTTTCTCTCTTTCTCTCTTTCTCTCTTTCTCTCTTTCTCTCTTTCTCTCTTTCTCTCACACGCACACTCCCACTCAGCTTTCTTTGAACTTTACTTTAAAAGTTTTTGTTTGTGGCTTTAACTTCACACACATCCAATAGAAGTGTTTTTTATCAACAGAAGAAAATGAAAATTGAAAATATTTCAAGGTGTGCAGATAACATTCTGGCTTTGTTTCAGGGACTTGTTTTTTTCCCCGTAATAAAATAAATTATGTTTCTGCATATCCAAAGACAAAATGCAGATGTTTAAAAGTATGTGGCCGTTAAATAATACCGCACTTTGCACTGTTAAAAATGGTTGTTTGATTGCAGGTTGATCATTGTTTTTTAAACACAATATGTGTTTATAAAAACCACATATTGTGTTTAAACACAAAACTTTTTTTTAACTTGGTGGTTTGAAAATATGACTTTTGTTTCTTTCTTGTTTCCCCCCCAAAAATGGTTCTGCTTTGTAAAATGTTTTTTTTTAATTATTTTGTAATAAAAGGACATAAAAGTCAAGTCTCGATCTGTCTCTCTCTCTCTCTCTCTCTCTCTCTCTCTCTCTCTCTCTCTCTCTCTCTCTCTCTCTCTCTCTCTCTCTCTCTCTCTCTCTCTCTCTCTCTCTCTCTCTGTCTCTGTCTCTGTCTCTGTCTCTGTCTCTGTCTCTGTCTCTGTCTCTGTCTCTGTCTCTGTCTCTGTCTCTGTCTCTGTCTCTATCTCATCTATCTCTCTATCAGCCAAGTGAAGTTGCTGCTGTTTGAGCATTTTAGAAGAATTATTGACAAGTATATTTATTACCTCCATCACCAAAGGTGGACAAAGGTTATGGATTCACCCATGTTTGTCTGTTTGTTTGTGAGCAGGATATTTCTAAACATTATGAATGGAATTGGACAAAACTTTGTGGACAGGTTGGGTTTGTGACAAGGATGAATTGATTAGTTTTTGGTGAAGATCAGGATCTGGATACTGGAGTGATTAAGTGATTTTTTTAATGTTTTTTTGCCATTGAGAGAAAGGGCCAAAACGATATATCGCATGATATTGCAAAATGCTGTGGACAGATTACGACAAAACTTGGTGGGTGAGTTGGTTAGGTGACGAGAACAAGCCGATTAGATTTTGGTGAAGGTCTAGATGCAGATCCAGCCCATCAGTTGGGATAAAAAACCTAAACTGTTCAGCCTTGCGGAGATATATGTTCTACTAAGTGCCGTTCTAGTTAAGCCTCCCCTTATAGGATAGGCCAGGAGGTTACATCTGTATGTAAAATCTGAACTCTACAACAGGTAAAAGCCTCCCCTTTGGCTTATAGCTGTTGTAGAGTTTGTTTCCATATTTGGCACCCCTAACTTTACTAGCACCTCAACGTTTCCTTGGCCCCTTAGAGTACTAAAGCACCATTTTTAATTTTTTTTCTTTTGATGCCAATGTCCGAGCTGTATCTCGGAGCCGGCTGGGTCTTTCGGAATGAAATGGTGCATCAATCATTGGAATATAAAGTATGCGGAGTTGTCATATTTTCGACCTTTACCCAATTTTTAAGGTCATGACCTAATTATAGACATTTTCACATTTTTCACCGTAACTCAACTAAGTTTTTTTTCAGATCAGAATGAAATTGCCCTCTCCAGCTCACAAAATATAATGTGCATTTACAAGTACATTCCATCATACCCCACAAAGGTAAAAGGTCAAGGTCAATGTCTGAAAATAAACGTGTTTTTTTGTCAAAGCTCAATTTTACCAATGTGGAATGTTAAAGACCGTTTGGCCTTCCAATATGTCCTTGCATCGTAATAGCGGAACTGCACTGAAGTTGTGTACCTGTATTTGGTGAGTGTCCTTGACCTACCTTTTTGGAGTGTGACTTAATTAACTAACAACCCCTTTTTGATTATAACTTGAACAATTTTCCTCTGATTTTCATGATGTTGAGTTTTTTGGATGGATTGAAGATGGGCACACAATTTCTTAATTTATACTCCCCAAATTTTGAAGGTCATGGTTTTATGGTAACCTGAAAAGAATATAGTCATCATTGCATTGAGGGGGCTGGGTAAGTTTTACCCTTGGTGATCACTTTGTGATCGCAGATATCTGGTTTTCATTTGTTTTGCTGCCATATGAAATGAAAATACATACATATATATATATATATATATATATATATATATATACACACACACACACACACACACACACACACACACACACACACACACACACACACACACACACACACACACACACACACACATATGAGATAGGGGTGAGTGTTCATCAAGCAATAATATCCCGTTCCCTTCACAAAGGAAGTGTCAACATCGCGGTCACACCTTGGCGATCTTGCCAGCGTATGCCGACCTAAGAAAAATGTGTCTAAAACGTTGGGGCACGTCAAATACGGTATGAGTAAGTTTGGTATACGTGAGTAGAACGCTAAAGTACGCTATCATGCGTCGTAGTAAGTAGAGTACGTCAAGAAATTTTAAACATGTTCAAAATTTTACGACGTACTCTGCGTATGACACACGTTCCGCATGCGATGGGGATAAGTTTTACACACGATATGTGGACGCTTACACACGTCCACAAAGGCTACTTATAAGCTACTCATAAGTTGAAACACGTCGCGGTAATATCTTTTTTACGCGAAACTTATTTCTAACTTATGTTTGACGTGCTTTGAAGCAATTCTTTACGTAGTCCCAACACACATCGACGTATGTAGACGTATTCTATTGATCGACGTATTCTAATGACGTCTTCCGGTCGACAAAAAAAAATAAATGAATGTGTTTCGAGCTTACAACTGCCATATAAAGACGTGTTCCCAGCGGTTTTGGGAATTGGTATATAAAAATGGTGTTCATAAAAGGGAACCCAACAGTGTTTTCGAGTCCTTTTTGAGTCGATGTCCATGTCAGCAGTAACAGTAACAGTATCAGTATTAGTATTAGTATTAGTATTAGTAGTAGTAGTAGTTTGTTCATGTTGGCAGTAGTAGGTGAGTGTGAGGGGGAGGGTGTGGGTTATGATGGATCGTCCTTGCGTCCGCGCGTGTCCACGGGTAGGTTCATAGGCTGCCACTCAACGATTTAAATGGCTGCATCTCCACTATTGAAAGTAGACGCTTGCGCTCAACAATTGGATTTTTTTTATACTTAACGACTTTTAAACGGTACCACTCAGCTAGTTTCATTGTTTACAATGAACGATTTAAATTGCTGTCACTCGCCTTTTTTTTTGACGCTGGGGTTTTGAAATTTTAATCGTTTCTTCTGAACGTGTTAAAACGCTCAAACTCGACTATTTTAAATAGACGCTGCCGATGGACAATTGGAATCATAGCCAAGCTAGACATCGAAGTGTGAACATCCTCGTCATGCCGAGGAAAAGTTTGAAGAATGCTGCAAATAAGTGTCCTGGCCGTGGCCGTGGACGCTGACGCAAGGACGATCCATTATGCCGACGTCTTTCAGCCTATGAGGAACTTAAAAGTAACGTCTGTCGACGTGTGGCAACGATCGCGTAACGTGCCAACAACACGTTAATCATAGGTTAGAAATAAGTTTCGGGTACGCTAAACATTACCTCGGCGTGTCTCAACTTATGATTAACTTACAAGTAGCATGTGTTGACATCTGTCAACGATCGCAGACCGTGCATACAACTTGTGGCCAGCGTAGCGGAACGTGTGAGTCATACGCCGGCATACGTCGTGAAATTTCAAGCATGAAAAAATTTGAGGACAACCGAAAAGTACAACGTTTAAAGCCAACGTACAACGACGTATGGCTGTGTTTTTCAGTGTGCTCTCAATGTTATCAAAACTTACCCATAACGTATTCAACGTGTGTATGAAACTTACCCATAACGTATTCAACGATAGTTTTAGAAAAAAAATTCAAAAATCGGCATACGTTGGCTAAAACGTCAAGGTGTGACCGGGCCTTTAGTTTGATCTCTTTAGTTTTGAATAAAATGTTCATTTGGAAAATTGTTTCTCCATAAATCATTGAAATGTGGCATTGCTGGTAGGGGGTGAATACTTTTACGTGTCACTGTATATATGCGGCTTCTGGCTTTGGAGGGCAACTTTTAAATGTGGCTTGCCCAAGAGGTATCATGGCTGAGTGGGACCCAATAGTTTTATTGACTGAACCTCTTTGAGAGGGTTGGTGAGAAAGTTGATGGAAGGATTTGTGGTGCAGTCCTGAGAGAGAGACAGACAGACAGACAGACAGACAGACACACACAGAGAGAAACAGACAGTGTGGCATTTCTCAGGATTGAAAGATATATTAAAAAGACTGCTTTGACCAGCCCTCTGGACGAAAGGTCCTGGCTCTGAGGAAGTCCATGTATATTCAAACTCGTACTCCAGTGTTCCACCCGAAGACGGGTTCAGTAATGCCAAAGCAGTTTCTTAGCAAGAGTTATACTGGGTGCTTTGCCATTGCTTTTCCAGCTGAAGTTAGTGCAGTAATTTGGCCATCATGCCGGCGATAGCTTGACTACTCTTTTTGAAGGACACTGTGGGATCTTTGACATCCACCAACTAATGTCGACAGACGGGACACCAGTTCAACGTCCATCCAAGGGATGGCACACACATTAATGAATCACGCTTCCTGTGAAACACCTGGATGACAATTTATAGCTGGGATGGGATTTGAACCTATGCTCGACGGCTTAGAGATGAGTGTGCATCCCTCTCATCCATCCTGTCATCTCCGCATGTCGATATATTCCAACCAAATAAATCTGAAATTGCTTGACACCCTCTTGGAATATTTCTTCCAAGCCTTCATTTTAACATTGGCCAAATGCACCCAGTTTGGCTGTGGTGCCTCTAAGCCATCGAGTAGCAGGTGATGAGATCCACTAGGCCGTCGTAAGCATTCATTTACAACAAAACTCATCTCTCTGTCTCCTTTCATGTCAAATTGCTATTTCTGTTTCTCCACTGAAAGTTTTGCATTCTGTTCAGAATCTTTCTTTCATTCTGCCTTTTTTACATTTTGAACATCAAACATTTTCTGTCCACAGAGGACATCATTGTTTGGCTTCCTAAGATCTGCAAAGCCTGAAAATTACTTGCACCCTCATTTGATGCATCCACACTCTTGGCCCGTTGGAGAGAGATGCAATTGCTTACGAGTCAAATGCTTTCTGCTCATGGTTTTGCAAACCCCTCGAGACTTTACTGTCCCATTTTGACAAATACAATCGTGTACCATGCTCAGCACTGAAAATACATGCCTGCACTAAATTTGAAAACTGTGGAATCATTGTTCAATGAAATATCCAGAATAATGTTTTCTCTCATAATAATAATCTCATAATAAAAATGTTTTCGCTAAAATAATGTTTTCCTCTCTCTCTCTCAGCAAATTTTTCCATGTTCCTTCTCTATGTTCACCGTTTTAATCCTTTGGCAAAAAGACGTCTGCCTTTTCATTAATAAGAGATGTTCAGTGCAGCTTAATGCAAAAAAAATTGTGACAAAGAACCACAAAGTTCGACAAATGACAGAAACCATATAATGAGATTTCTAAAAATATATACATGAAATGTGTACGATTTATCATTGTGGGCTTTGAAATATATAAATATATATGGAGGAATCTTATTGTATGTATATATATATATATATATATATATATATATATATATATATATATATATATATATATATATATATATATATATATATATATATGTGTATGTATACCGGGCATAGTGGCATGCGCCTGTAATCCGGCTACTCAGAGGCTTGGGTTGGAGGATCGCTTGAGGACGGGTACTCTGTGCTGGGCCACGCTATGAGAGGGTGTATGGCAGCCCGGAATCATGGCACTAGAAATCGAAGTGTTAACATCACCGTCATACCGAAGAAAAAAAAAAAACAGGGAGTCTGGAACATTGACGCTAACCATTACCTTGACGTGTTTCGACTTATGAGTAACGTGTTTCGACGTGTGTCAATGATTGCGTATCGTGCCTACAACACCTTACTCAGAGGTTAGAAATAAGTTTCGGGTATGCTAAACATTTCCTCGACGTGTTTCGACTTATGAGTAACTTACAAGTAACGTGTGTTGACGTGTGTCAACGATCGCGTAACGTGCCTACAACTTATGGCCAGCATTATGCGGAAAGTGTGAGTCATACGCTGGCATACGTCGAAAAATTTCAAGCATGGAAAATTTGTCGAACACCTCGGCATACTACGACGTATGCCAGCGTGCTCTTAACGTATACAAACTTACCCATAACGTATTCGACGTGTGCCAGCATACTACGACGTATGCCAGCGTACTACGAAAAAAAGCCAGCGTACTACGATGTACGCCAGCGTGCTCTTAACGTATACAAACTTACGTATTCCATAACGTATTACAAACCATAACGTACGTATGTTATGGTTTGTAACGTATTACAAACCATAACATACAAACTTACAAACCATAACGTATTCGATGTGTGCCAGCGTTTTATCCAAATTTGCATGCGTCAGGCATACACTGGCTAAATCGTCAAGGTGTGACAGTGCCTTGAGGAAGCTGTTGACATAGATCTGGTATCCTTCTTCCTCTTCCTTTGTTTAGTCTGCCTTTGGAGAGGTAATTGTGTTTAATTTTTTCCTTCATTTAATTTTTTTTTGCATTTCCTGTTTGCTACATGATAGCTATCAAACACAAGTTGGAGAGTGTGACCTGGCAGAGATCTCAGGTAACCTACAGCATGTGAAGCCCATGTAGAAGATGTTGCTGGTTTCAATCCTTTGAATGGAATGATGCAAATAACTCTCATGGCATCAACAACACTGCATTCCATGCCGTCTGGTGGCTGTGAAGTTTGTTGCTGGCATTGGAGATAGGTGTTGGAGATTATTTTAAAACAACTATTTTGAGGATACTCTGCTGACTCCTTGTTCATTGCGTATGGCCCATGGTTTGCTTGTTATAGGCCAGTCCATGATCAACCATAGATTGAGCCTTTTATTGTCAACCTCTGCATGGCAAATGATATTCCTTCATCCTCAGCAACTGAAACCTTCTCCTTCCTTGGTACTCATTCCTCAAATGTTATGAGTTATAGTTTCTTGATAGAGTCAGCAAGCCTGGTGTTGGCTTAGTTGTTAGGGTGGTGGCTTGGGATCCTGGGGTCCTAAGTTCAAGCCCCGTTTGCCACTGAATTAAAATACACCAGGAGGTTGACTCAGCCTGTCATCCTTCCGAGGTCGGCAAAATGAGCACCAGTGTACTGCACCAGTGTACTGCATCAGCGGCATCGCCATGTCCCAACCAATGATGCAACCAGCAGCCACAGGCTGCACTCTATAGAGAGATGAAGTCGGTGTTCTGTAAGTGTTCTGCTTACTTATCACTCGATAAGTTTGAAGATTTGTCGATGTATGTGTCCACTGACTGATTACCTGATGATGATGCTTCATCTCTGTTGAAGGAAGGCTTCTCTGTCTCTTGTACAGTACTTCATTTTGTCAAACCTTTGTGAGGCGACGAAATAATTTCTATTTTGCTTCTTGCACACATTCTTTGCTGATGGTGTTGATATTGTTTATCATCACATCAGGTGTTATTTCCCCTGTACTAAGATTCACTAGTGGCTGATCAGGATCCCACAAGTCAGGTACACATGCATTTTGACCTTTACGATCCTTGTCACATCATTTTCACCCTTTTGTTTTTGGGTTTTTTTGCCAAACTCTTTATGATGATGCACTGTTTGCTTGTCTACCTTTGAACTTAGATGCTGCTGAAGAGCTGTCATGCAGTGGTTGATCCTCTTGCCAGCATTTTTGCCAACATTCACTGGTGCCAACATTTTCAGTCTTCCCTGACAGCCCACCAATTTATTTGGATGGTCTTTTGATTGTGATTTTGATTATTCTGTCCATTGGGATTTTGGTGTGTTTGGCACAACTTGGTGAGCCAGTGAAGCTACTTGCTTCAGATATTCATATGCTTCTGGATTTTTCTTCTGTAGATCTAGCATATCAATGGAGAAACAGCTCATATTTCTCACATAATTCCACTAATTTAACCTTTGAACCCTGAGCTCCTTGGACTTTTGGCTCCTCCACCCTAGGCTCTCTTTGAGAAAGATCCGGCCACTCTGGTATATGCAGGTTTGAATAGAGGCTGGTAAAATGGCCAGTAGGGTTCGAAGTGTTCAGCCAAAACACCATGGCAAGAACTCATCAACAGACTGTCGGAAGCCTTCCTGAATACACTACCGGTCAAAAGTTTTAGAACACCCCCATTTTTCAGTTTTGACTGAAATTTAAGCAGTTCAAGTCCAGTGAATAACGTGAAATGGTACAAAGCTAAGCGGTAAACTGCCAGAGGTTTAAAAAAAGTTTAGATTCCCAAAAACTGAAAAATAATGTAAATTCCAGAGTTGTTAAAAAAGGCCCTTTTCAGGAAACAAGTAATGGGTTAGCAACTGCAGCTGTTCTGCAGCAATGGAAGTAAATTAAGCCTTGAAAGTTGATGCATACATTCCTACAGGTTTCCCAACTTTTGTTGATTCATTACAAACCCCCTTTCTGTGTAAAAGCAGTGTTGGAACAGACTGTGTTGCTACACCCTCTGAAGCATTATTTGGACAATATTGCTCTGCAGGAAGTAGTATATTGCTCTCATAATGGTGAGAAAAAGACAATCAACAAAGGAAGACAGACAGACCATTATTTATATATGACTAAAACTCTCATCTTGTATGTATGTATGTATGTATGTATGTATGTATGTATGTATGTGTATGTTCCCGAAATGCAGCCAAAATGGTGCACGATAGCGCAAAAATTTTAGGGCCACCTTACTCACTATTCTCCTGCGGTATGCAGTATCGGGTTTCTTTAAAATTTGGCAAGAAAAAAATTATTAAAAAATCGATTCCCGATTCAGTCAAGTACTCTTCAGGATTATTTGATCAATGCAAACAACCTCAGTGAAATAGTTCGCTTGGGTTAACTTTTTTTTTTTTTGTCTTGAAACGATTTATGAAAAAATTTCAAATATTTAGTTTTGACAAAGAACGATTTATTTTGAAGCATAAAATAAACCGCCATTTTGATCGAATACTTCCGTGTTCATTAATAAATAAAATTGTGCTTCGAAGATTACGCACAATAATTTCTTCGACTTTCTTTTCTCAGTTTTTTTTTTTCCACATTGACGCGCAATATCAATTTTCTTTCAAATCGGGCAACAAAAAAAAAATATTAAAAAATCAATTCCCGATTCAGTCAAGTACTCTTCGGGATTATTTGATCAATGCAAACAATCTCAGCGGTATAGTTCGCTGGAGCTATCTTTTTTTCAATTTTGATTTTTTTAATGATTTTTTTTATCAACCGCTGTCACAACGGGAACCCAACGGGTTCACAGGTCATCGAGTAACCCTTAAACGTGTAGGTCTTTC
>NC_140961.1:100227002-100267002 GCF_056783735.1 Eptatretus burgeri | reverse complement strand
AGTGGCCAGATATGGAAACAGGAGGGACCAAATGATATTAGTTGAAAAAAGGACCCAATTGAGAGAACTGATGCAAGAGAAAGCAGCAGGGATGTTAATCAGATTAAGGATAAACAACATCAAGGTTTTAGATACTCCCAGCAAATCCTTTTTCCAAATGGATTTTGTCAATAAATCACAAAAGACCGTTTTTTTCTCTGCTCGACTCAAGAGGAAACATTGTTGTTAACTCCAGTGATGTACGGTTGTGCATTAGAGATTTCTTTTCAAAAATTTATGCAAAACATACTGTTTGTGAGCAAACTATGGAACTTTTAACTTCTCACTTTCCTTCCATCACTGAGCCCCAGCGTCTGAGCTTGGACTCGCCGATCACATTGCCTGAGCTAACGCAGGCCCTTGCTGGTTTGAAGTCGGGGAAAGCACCTGGAATTGACGGCTTACCGGCAGAGTTCTTCTTGGCATTTTGGGACCTTTTGGGCCCTGAGTTACTGAATTTCCTGGAATCATCTTTGATAAATTGAGAACTACCTCTAAGTTTTAGAAGAGCGGTGGTGTCTCTTCTTCCAAAGACTGGAGACTTACAGCAGATAAAGAACTGGCGACCGGTCTCGGTATTATGTACGGACTACAAAATATTGTCAAAAGTGTTGGCCAGTCGGTTGAAGATGGTAATTGGTGATCTTGTTAACTCTGATCAGAACTACTGTATTCCGAACAGATCAATTTATGATAATATTTTTTTGATCAGAGATTTGCTGGAGTGTGATTCCATGGAAAAAGAATTTGGGATAATATTCCTTGACTTAGAAAAGGCATTTGATAGTGTTGATCACATGTTTTTCCATCATGTGTTGGAGGCATGTGGTCTTGGTACCAATTTTAGGGCCTATGTATCCTTACTGTACAGCAATATATTTAGTATTTTTAAAATTAATAATGAGCTCATCTCTCCTATACTAGTGCAGAGAGGGGTGAGGCAAGGGTGCCCTGTTTCTGGTTTATTATTCTCCTTGGTTATAGAACCACTTCTGATTCTATTCAGGAAAAATCTTTCAGGAGTAACTGTATCCACAGGGATTCCTTCGATAGTTGTATCAGCTTATGCAGATGATGTCGCTATGGTCATTAAGAATGACAATGATATCTCTGCATTTGTTCAGTGTTTAAATCTCTATTGCTTGGCATCATCAATGAACTGTAATTGGAACAAGAGTAAAGCCTTATGAGTTCCCAGTCTTAAAAACAATCTGCTGGGGACACGGATAGTACCACCGATGCATTTGCCTTCAAAGTTAAAATGGGTGGAAGAGGGAGTCAAATATCTCAGCATGTTCCTGGGATCACCATTCTATGTCCTCAAAAATTTGGATGGGATGGTTGAACATGTTAAAAAAAAGATTAGGACTATGGAAGAGAGCCCTACCCCACCTTTCCTACAGAGCTCGGGTTCTAGTTGTAAATAATTTGGTTGCCTCATCTTTGTGGCATAAGTTTATCTGCCTCCAACCACCAGAAGTGCTGCTGAAGGCTGTTCAAAGACTACTGGTTGATTTTTTTTTCTGGAGTGGTTTTCACTGGTCACAGCCAAATGTTATATGCTGCCCGTTGGCTGAAGGTGGCCAAGGACTTGTCGACATAAAAACCGCATAATGGCCTTTCGGCTGTGCTCCACTCAGATGTTGATGCACGAGAAACAGCTGCTTAGCCGACTTCTGGCCCGTCACATCTTGCAACAAGCAAGTGGGCTCGGTTACAGCCTTGAACTCTTCTTGATCAAACTCCAGCATGTTGATGTATCTCATCTTTCAACATTTTATCAGAGTCTTTTGAACGCTTGGCAGAGCCTTTCGGTTAGTCGCCAGCAGGAAACTTATGCTACAAACATGTTTGTGGAAGAACCCCTATTTTACAACCCATTGTTTCCTGCAATTCCTAGAAGCCGTGACCTTTATCAACATTTTATTGCAGCAGGCATAATCAAATTACTACATCTCCGCCATGATTCCGGGTTGGGGTGGAAATCAGTGCCGGAGATAGCAGATATGACAAGGAGATGGTCAAATAGAACGATCGGTAAAATCCTAAGAGAAATTGTGAAAAAAAGTTCTCAACTTGAACTAAAATGGACTCAAGAAAGGTTGTTGACAACAAATGACCAAGGGTTTCCTGGGTTAATTGTACAACCAAGTCGGAGAGATTTACCCCCCCCCCCCATTAGCTCAGGAAAAAATATTTTTCAGAAATATAACGGTAAAGACCAATATAGACTGTCAACTCGAGTCCGACTCGAGGACTCTCCATTGAAGGTAGTGGCCAGATGGAAAAGACTAATGCTGGAAGGACTCCCATCTGAGCCTGTATGGAACTCATTCTCTAGTAAGCTGGTTGCTAAAAGGACTGGAGATTTACAGTGGCGACTAGCACATTGGGTTATTCCTTCGAATAAGTGATTGTCATTTTTCTCCCATATCCGAGTGCTGCCCTTTCTGTATTTGCACAGAGGATTTGTCCCATGCATATGTTAACTGCGCAAGGCTTGTGCCATTATTTCAATGGCTGAACCACATGGCAAAAAAGATGAAAATTACCTTCTCACTAAGATTGTTTATTTTTGGGTGGAAAGAACAAGTAAACTCATTATTTTTGTTCTTCATAGCCACAGCAAAAATGACGATTTATTTATCGAGGAAGGAGAAATTGAAAGAAAAGTCTATTGTGATGTGCAATGTTATGTTTTTTTTTCAATGCCTTAATAACAGCAAGACTGAAACTTGAATTTTGTTTTTCTAAAAGTGAAAAGAGTGTTGATGACTTTAAGAAGTCTTGGTGTCATGAGAGGATTTGCAAAGTTCATGAGAATAATTTCTTGATATCCCTGTAGTTTTTTTCATTGTTTTGGAATGTATTATTGAGTTTTGAGTATTTTTTGTTTACATTGAATTGTTGGAAGTATTAATGCACTGCCACTAAATAGTATTTTTTCACCGACTGGGACCTCGTCACCCCGCCCATCTGTCCTTGTTATTTCACAGTTTGCCCTTCGGTTCATCTCTTCCCCTTCCCTCCCCATCCCCCTGTTTTCTCCTCGCATACCTTTTCCCCGAGATCGAGAGAGAAAGAGCCCACAGCTTCTTGTGGATAGCTTTTAGTTGGCGGCCCATGCCGGGCCTTCAACTGATCGTTTTTTTCCTCACTGTAGCTGTGTTTGTTTCCTTTGAAAACCTGTCTCGGCTCGTATTTAATTACTGCACGAGAGCAATCGCCCTCCTCCCCCTTCCTAAATATGACTTCTTATGCCCGTTATTCAGCATTTGAAGCATTAACAAGAAAACATGGCGTCGTCTGTGTCGCACCCGACGACGTCAATGTCGAGGATCTCGTTATCGCTACGGGAAACATAGTCGGTACTGACAAAGTTCGTGCCCCTCGCGAATGAACAAACGTGTGGTAATCTTCGTGTCTGAGACAGAACTGGTTCACGAAATTGTATCGACCGGACTATCAACAGATGATGGACATTTCGTGCTCGTCTCCCCTCTGGACACACCGGCCATGAAGGTCATTATCTCGAACCCCCCCCCCCCCTTTCCTGAAAAATCAGACACTGATCTCCGAATTATCTCGTTATGGTCCTGTGATTTTCAGATCACCATGTTACCTTTACGTAGCCAGGAAGATCGGATGAAGCATGTGAGATCTCTTTTTGGAGACAAGCTTATGTGGTGCTTCCTCCCTCTAACGCTGAAAGAGCCTTGAACATCGTTTTAAAACTCAAAATTGATAATCATGATTACCAAGTCTACGTAATCACTGACACCCTGAAATGTTTCGAATGTGGTAATTTCGGACACTTGAAACGATCTTGCTTAAAGTCAACCTCGTCAAACGATGAAACAAACCTCGTCAACAAGAATACGTCTTCTTCTTCTTCCTCGACTGTGAAGGAAGCGAATCCCGTGTCTGGAAACAACCCCCAGTCCCCTCAGTCCGATCGTCCAAACAGCAAAATGAATGTTTGGGATGGTTTCACCATCGTTTCATCAAGAAAGAGAAAGACTTTACCTGATGGCCATTTAACCCAGATGAAAGGAGCATTTACAAACGAGGAATCTGTCGGTAATGTTCCTGCAGTTGTGACTGACGTCACTCTACAAGGCCTACCCGGAATGGACCCGGAATGGACCCGGACCCCGGTACCTACGACCAACAAGTTCAGCCTACTTGCCGGTGAGGACAGAGACGTCTCCCTTACAGAGACCACTTTACCTGTTATTGCAGTGAAGAAAACTGTTTCACTCGTTAAAAACTCTCCTATTGGAAAGTCCATTGACGGTGATACACGGACCACAAGTGATGATCCTGCTGTCACTTTGGTAAATGTTAACCCTGAATCCTTGTCAGCAGGAATTAGTGAAACAAATGTTAACCCTAAATCCTTGTCAGTGGGAAATAGTGAAACAAATGTTAACCCTGTTACTGCTCCCATCTCATCACGTGGTGAAGCTGGAAATGCAGGAAATGTTAAAATGGATGTTTTACAAGAGACCCCCAAAGTGCTGTATACCTCCACGCCGTTGGAGGTCGATAACACCGTTATGGTCGAGGGAAGCGATATCGCTACATCCACTGATGGTGTTTCCGTTTCATCAACTCCCCCGATTATTTCCATTACTTCACCAGGAGATGTTCCCACAATGGAAGAGCACATAGACCTGGTAACCAGTACAGATCCGTGTATCAATACTGACGACAGTATCAATATGCAGGACAGTACAAGCTTGTGTGACTCGGAAACTAAAACCGACTCTGACGAATCTGACCTGGAGGAAGAAAACAGGAACAGTCAGTTGGAAACGGTGGAGAAGCTCACCGGTCAGAGTCCTACCCTCCCCCCCCCCCCGCCCCCGAACAAATAAGACTCTTCTTACAAAATACATACAGGAAACGCAATATAAACCTGACGGAATACTTTCCAGATCTACCGTCCTTCCTTGAGTGTGCTCAGGCTATCGTACGTAAGCCTGACTTATTCGGTTTCCACCAGACACACTGTCACCGCTTAAAAAAACTGATTGCCAAGGTGAAAATGGATCCCAATCAATTATCCCGCTTCTGATCTTATTCTTAGAAACTCATTTTCCTCATGGCCAGTTTCAAGATTGGAACAATAAATGTTAATGGTGGTGGGAGTCCGCTCTGCAAGATCCAAATTAAACAGTTGGTAGAGGTCAACGGTCTCGACATAGCTTTGTTACAAGAGACCCATGCTGTCTGATCTGTTCAGGCTCAGTGGCGACTATTTATGGACAAGGAATGTTTCTTCAGTAACAACTCCTCGTCGAAGGCAGGCATCATGTTTGTCTTAGGGAAACATTTCCATCCGTCCTGCCTTAAATTTATGAGTATTATTGATGGACACCTTGCCTCCGTGACCTTCTCTATCAATCGGATCAAGTTCACAATTCTCAATGTGTACGCTCCAAGCAAAAATGACGAGCGGATCTCCTTTTTTGCCGAACTGAGAAAATTCCTGCAAACACTGGATTTGCAGACTTGTCTAATTATTGGTGGCGATTTTAACTGTACTGTTAATGCTTCATTTGACCGGAACGGGCCGGAACCCCAACCATGTACCGTCAAACTTTTTGCAAACATCATTGCGAAATATAATCTTCATGATATTTGGTGTGTGCAGCACCCTTCTGATCGGTCTTGTACATGGTGTCGTTGTTTAAACAACCACATCTCACTTGCGAGGCTTGATCGCATCTATGTAAATTCTCATTTATTACATGGAGTTTATAAATCCGATATCGTGCCTTCTGGTTTCTCTGACCATTCCCTCGCTCGAGTCTTTATTCAACTTTCTAAACCATGTCCAGGGAGCTCTCACTGGAAATTCAATAACAGTTTACTAGAAAACCTCAACTTCATTCAGGCCTTTGAATCCTTCTGGACGGCTCTCCGAGAACAGAAGTTAAGCTGTTCCGTTAACCCGTTGATATGGTGGGATTTAGTAAAAACCCAAATTAAAGGGTTCTGTCAACAGTATCGTTTTTTCTCAACAAGGGCTGACCATGAAGTTAAGAAAATATTACAGTTAGAGATTTTACATCTCCAATGGGTCATTGGACAAAATAATAGTAACATACAAAAAACCTTAACTGAGAAACACTCCTTGTTAAAGGAAATAACCGAGAGGAATGCACGTGGTTCCTTAGTTCGGATGAGGGCGCGACACCTGAATGAGGCAGACGTACCAACCAAGTACTTCTTTTCCTTAGAGAAACGTCTTCCCAGTGAACAGCTTTTTCAGCTGCGATTGCCAGATTCATCCATGACCTTTACACAATCAGAAATCAAACTTTTTGTGAAGGAATACTTTTCGAAAATATATTCAATGGAACAAATAAATCCTGTCAGTGTCGCCTCTATCTATGTTGGCCTACCAGTGTTGTGTGAAGATGGGCGTTCCCAACTGGAAAGACCCATTACTTTGGATGAACTTGGCACTGCCCTGCAGGGCCTTGCCATTGGGAAAGCACCTGGATTGGATGGACTTCCAACTGAATTTTACAAGAAGTTTTGGCACTTATTGGGTCCAGAACTCATTAACACCTTGAACACAAGCTGCCAGCTTGGAGAGCTACCTCGGAGTTGCCGAAGAGCTCTTCTTACCCTAATCCCTAAAAAGGGAGACATGCCGAGAATTGAAAATTGGCGTCCTCTCTCCCTGTTATGTATGGACTATAAGATATTTTCAAAAGCCCTAGCATCGCGACTTACTCCTTATTTATCCTCGTTGTTGAAAGAAGACCAATGTTACTGTGTCCCAAAACGTTCCATTTATGACAACATCTCCCTTGTGAGAGACATCATTGAACTGTACAAGGAAAGCCCTAAAGATTTAGGACTTCTTCTCCTTGATCAGGAGAAAGCCTTTGACCGTGTTGACCATCGGTACCTTTTCGAAGTACTTGAGCGGTTTGGACTTGGTTCAACCTTCATCTCTTATATTAAAATACTATACAATAATATTTATAGTGTGCTTAAGATAAACAATGAACTTGTTGCACCTTTGTCTATTAACAAAGGAATTAGACAAGGTTGCCCTCTTTCCAGGTTGCTTTATGCTCTCTCCATCGAACCCCTACTGGTTTCTTTGCACTGTGGACGAACAGGGTTTAGTTTGTCCCAGCTTGAACGGCCCATCAAGGTACTGGCATACGCCGATGACGTATGTGTATTCGTACAAGATATCAATGACGTTAACATAATTCGTTATTGTTTGTCCTTATTTGAAAAGGCTTCTTCAGCCAAAGTAAATTGGAACAAAACGAGCACCTTTTGGCTCAGTCCATTGTGCTACTTGGCGCCAAGACTTCCTGCTTCACTGTCATGGGCCAATGATGGTGTGAAATACCTTGGAGTGTTCTTAGGTAATAATACCACAGTAGCAAAAAATTGGGCTGGTCTGCTTGAGTTTGTTGAGGGTAAACTGCAAAAATGGAAAGGTCTGATCACACAACTGTCATATCGTGGAAGGGTCTTGGTCATCAACACACTGGTGGCCTCTACCTTATGGCACAGGTTCTTCGTGCTCCATCCTCCAGCGGTGTTGCTTCAACAGCTCCAGAAGTGCTTCGTGTCCTTTTTCTGGGATGGAAAACACTGGCTGCGACCTGGGGTCCTCAGTTTACCACTGACAGATGGAGGACAAGGCCTGGTTGACTCGCTTGCTTTTCGCATGCTATACACGCGACCCTCTGCACCATGGGTCAACGTCGCTCATCACCTTTTGCAACAGGCTGGGAGGCTAGGCTATGACCACTCTCTTTTCCTGATGGACCTTTCCAAAATCGACACATCCTCCCCTTTCTGGTTTCTATCAGAGCATACTAAATGCGTGGCAAGCTCTGACAATAACAAGAGCTACACATTCTTACATGAAACAGATGTTTCTGGAAGAACCTTTGTTCTCCAACTCCCTTTTCCATGATATGCCTGCTGATAGGTGTTTTATTCAACGCTTTACCGACAAGGGCGTTCAATCTGTCGCGGATCTTCTCAGCCCAAACGGCAGCTGGATCGGAGCTGATGCATTGGCAAGCCTGGTCGGTGTGCGATCCTCTCGAATCGTCGCACGCATATTAGGTAGTGTGCTTTGGACATGCACACAGCTCACACCTGCTTGGGAGCAGGATCACCAAAGCAATGAACAAAATGCACATCGAATACCTTCTCTCTCTACCTTTCCTGAACTCGTATGTGCTTTTTCTCTTGCCAGCCCTCTTCCTTGTCCCCCTTTTAACGTAGGCTTCAATGGCCTTCCCAAACTAAAAGACCTTTATTTGGGTTGTGTAAAATTTATTTCGCAACGGCAAATAACACAGCAGAAGGTTCGATGGAGAGACCTCTTACCTTGTTCTCCCCCTTATTTTCCTAACTGGAAAGGTTTTTATCACCCTCCTGTACTATCACGACATGGTGACCTCCAATGGAGACTAGTTCACTGGATCCTTCCTTCTAATCACTTGTTACACCGTTTTTCAAATCTGCTTGTGGATGAATGTCCTTTTTGTAAGAAATCTGAAAACCTTTTTCACATCTCTGTTGAATGCCAACGGTTGGCACCTTTATTTTTTTTACTTCGGAATTGTTTTGTGAGGTTTGGTTTGATTTTTAACACTTGTGTGTTCACCTGCGGATTAGATATCCCACACAAAAACCCCAATGCTGTGTTAGCCAATTTCCTGCTTGCTCAGGCAAAGATGGCAGTAGATAAATGAAGAAAAGAAAACTTGATGGTGTTGGAGTAAATAATGAAGATGCTTTGTTTTTGTTCCAAAACCTTGTAATAAGTCGTGTTAAATTAGATTTTGCTTTCTTTTCAGTAACGGGAAGATTACCGCAGGTCGAATCAAAATGGTGTATAAAAGAAGTTATTTGCAAAGTCCGAGAGGAATGTCTATCCTTTTGTGAAATGTTTTGTATATAATCCACCCGATTCATCCTTTCCTTTCTTCAGAAATTGTTTCTTGGTTTTCTTTCTTTCTCTGAAATGAAAATGTAACTCCCATTTGGAGGCTTTCTTTTCTATTTTTGTAACAAAAAGATACAAAAGTCTCTCTCTGTCTGTCTGTCTCTGTCTCTGTCTCTGTCTCTGTCTCTGTCTCTGTCTCTGTCTCTGTCTCTGTCTCTGTCTCTGTCTCTGTCTCTCTCTCTCTCTCTCTCTCTCTCTCTCTCTCTCTCTCTCTCTCTCTCTCTCTCTCTCTCTCTCTCTCTCTCTCTCTCTCTCACTCTGACTCTGACTCTGACTCTGACTCTGACTCTGACTCTGACTCTGACTCTGTCTCTGTCTCTCATCTTCAAACCAAACATTAAGGGATTATATTTTAAGCTTGCGAAGGCATCTTTCACATTCAAACATCCAACACATGAGTACAGAACATTGGCACAAATGTATTTTGCTTCCTTACATTAACATTCCCACCTTTGAGTTCTTTAGTTTTAGTTGGTTGATTATTGATAGAATAGGATCCAACTGCAAAAGGTTGTCCTGATACTTCACAGGTTTGACATTGCACAGTGCACAGCTTAGCTTCATCTACAGTCATCAGTCGAGGAATATTTTCTGCTGAGAGCATACTTGCTTGTGGGTGGAGAATATCCTAACTGCTTTTAATAAAGAAAATGCAATTGTGTGTTGGTATCCTGGCCAAATTCTGAATTCCAGTCCTGGACTTCCACTGGGGAGGAAATTACAAATCACCCTGTGTGTTTTTTGATCAATAAACTGCTTTGGCAGCACCTAGTCTGCGATCAGAAAATGATGACTATCGACTTACCTTGATATCCGGAGCAAATACGACCTTATCATGTTATTGCAGGTTGGCAGGATGGCCGAGATGCATGCACATTGGCGTCTAAGCTGTGTAGCCTGGGTTTGTATCTCAGCCCAGCTATAAACTGTCGTCCCGGTGTTTCACAGGCAAGGTGATTCATCAATGTGCGTGCCGTCCCTCAGATGGACGTTAAACCGGACGTCTCATCTTCTGACATTAGTTGGTGGATGCTAAAGATCCCACAGTGTCCTTCATGAAGAGTGTCTGCAACCTATCTCTGGCACCATGACAAAATTCCAAATTTCAGCCCGAACCTATAGTATTATAGAACCTATAGAACCGAACCCGAACCTATAGGCACTGCAACAGCGGCACAGCCGTGCCCTCTGCCAATGATGCCACCACGCGGACTTGTGCTGCACACAGAAGAAGAAAGATCATCATCTTATTGCTTGTATCACTTATCAACACAATATTTAATTTTTTTTGAAAATATTCAATGTTAGAAATTTACATTTTGTGAGATGTGGAGAAAGTTTTTCAAGTTTCTGGATGCACAACCTTTCAAGGAAAAAAAAAACTGCATCAGTGTCTGCTCCTCAACATTATCAAAACGTCATGAATTCCTTCAGAACTTTGGATTTGACTTCTTGTGACTGCTGGTGGCAGTGTCCACGAAGGGCAACTTGTGCTTTATGTCTTTTTGCAACCCACACTCATATTATGTACATTATTCTATATTACATTACTACTACTACTGCTACTACTCTGGTGCTCCTCAAGTGATTCTACTATTCACCATTCCCTTCATCCTCCTTCCTCTGTTTTCGTTCGAATTTTTTTTATTGACTTTTGGTTATCTGAACCGAGTTGGCTCATTTGGTTATTTTATTTTCACGTTCTGTTGCATTTAATTAATCCTTTTTATGTTCAGGCCTAGCCGTAGCGGCAGCGCGCCCGTGGGTCTAGTTGCACTAGTCATGCCTGAGCCATGGCGTTATCACTAAAATACTTGGTGATCCTCTTGTTTGGGTTTAATTACCACTTTCTGTGCGAACTTTGCACACTCGGTTGAGGAGTGAGAGCGTTAGTCGAGTAATAATGTGTTAATTTTTTTGTTGTAATTTTTGGTCGTATGAGAGATAATTATTTTCGAATCATGCCTATGGGCTAAAGTCTCTGCTACCACTTCTGGTGCAGGTGTGAACAGCACAGTACACCCGTTTCAGTCCTTGACGAGGAAACATGGTGTGAGATGTGAGTTGGGTCAAACTACCCAAATTGAAGTGTACGGGAGTGGATTGGCTCATGTTTTTGGTTCATCAGCAGCAGTTGCAGCCTCTGAAATATGCGGAAGAGCTGTATTCGTCCTTAAATCTGAGGCTGCCACTAATAAGGTGATTGAGGCAGGCATTGTTGTCGGAAGGTTATTTTTTCAAGTGGAGCTGCTTTCTTGCGTTGGTACACGGATCATCCTCTCCAACATACCTCTTTTTTATTGCCGATCATGTAGTTGTGCCATTCTTGGAGCAATTGGGGATGCGAAGATCACCCATTAGGCCTGTGCCTCTAGGATGTAGTGAGGCTGCCCTACGTCATATCTTGTCTTTTAATAAACAAGTTTCCATTGACCTGTATAAGGACACTGAATTTTGGCATCTGCAAAACTTGCAACATATAAAACGAGAAAGACAAAGATTTAAAAGTGTATTTCCGAATGGTTTTGCCTGCTTGAGAACTTCATTACGTTCACGAATCACTTCGGAGTTCAAGGTGGCGCAATGTCCTCGCACCGTCGGGAGTTTGAAAGAAATTTGTACAGGAAATAATGCACTTTGTCGGATTTCCCCGCAAGGCTCTTTACTTTTACTTGTCTGATTATTATCAGTAATTTTTGTAAATACTTCATTGTAAGTACTTTTTGAAAATACATTTGCATACTCTTTAAAAAAAATGTTGTGTTTTAGTCTCCTTCCTTCCTTTTAACTGACTTGGTGGTGCTTTCTCTTTCGACTGCTCCACATTGTCGACTGCAGTTCTAACCGTGGACTTGCAAAGATGAGGAAGCTGAGCGACATTAAACAGGAAACATATCTGTCTAAGCTTTCCTGCACCCTGAGCACAAGCCTCTGTAGCCTTTCCAAAAAATAGCACTACGACGACTCTACTACTACGATTACTGTTACTTTCATGGCTCCAATCAATCACACCTTCTTGTGGGGTCAGCCACACGAGATGTTCCTCTCCACATTCCTCTATCCTGAGCAACCTCTCCCTGCTCTGTTCACAATGATCTATGCTGCTATCCATTAATTAGCCCGTCCTCCGCGCAGCGGAAGATGGGGTTTTGTAATCACTTCTGTGTGTGTGTCTGTTTGTCTGTCCGGGCCGTAACTTTTTTTTTTACCATTTGAACTTTTGTCATCAAATTTTGAACAAGCTTCATTATGAGAATATGAAGAAGACAAATTAATAATTTGGTCAAAAGGTCAAAGGTCAGCATCACATAAAATTGCCAATTTTCATCCAATTGACCTGAAATTTTAAGAATTAGCACTGAATTGGTTCTCCAATCAAAAGCTAGAAGTCAATATTGTTTTTTGTCTTTTTTTTTAAGATCAAAAGGTCAAAGTTCAAGGTCACCTAAAATCGTAATTTTTTTTTTAGCTCTTTTCATTTTTTTTGACCTCACAAATTTATTTTGGAAATAGCCTTTAATCATTTAATTTAATTAATTTTCAAAATGCAGTTGCTGAGAATGAGATCAAAGTTCTCAGTTCATGCCTTTATCCAGAAAGCTGTTGGAGTTGTTAGTCAGAATAGCAAGTTGCCCGTGCCCGCACAGGATTCTGAACGGGGTAGGGATGGAGTCGGCAAAAATGCAAACGCCTGTCTTCTGTCATCGAACCGGCAAACTGGGAGCACCAATTCGCATTTATTGCCACATCTGATGCAATTTAAATGCTCTAATGGTGGCCAGATGCTCCATTTGAAAGCGTTTGTTCAATATATGTAGCTTTTTGATGCTGAGGGTCTGTAATAAAACTTTGTATTGGTGTCAAAGCCAGTGATCAATTGCAAATTTCATAGTAGGATACAAAGTTTAAAGTCATTACTATCTGATGTCATCGATACAGAGCAGCAAGTGCAGAACGTGTGGACTCGGCAGAAGAATCAACTGTGCTCATTGGAATCTGTGCTAACACGTCAGATCACCAGACAAGACAACAACGCCCGGTTCCATTGCCAGCTGGTTTACAATATGTCTGGGGCCAACTTTGGGTGGCCTCCAAAGGAGCAGAACATCAACTCTACCTCAGTCAACATTGTTGTTCATTGTGAGTAGCACCAGGAGGACGTGATAATTGGAGAATGGCGATGATATGAACGATATACTACTTGGTGCTGAATTGTTGATCGAGTTAGAGCTGTTGCTGTAGTCGGTAATTCAGGTTTTACTTTTTTTTAATGTAAACTGGCCTCTCATACTCTCAGAGCACATATTCATTTGGACTTGCATACATAAACGTGTAGTTGGAAGAATACTGAAGAAGCTACTGCCTTCGCAATTAGAAGACTTGTTGATCTAATTTGGTAAATCATGTCTCATCCACTTCAAAGAAAATCAAACATACATGATCACCAAATTCTGGATGATTTCATTAACAACCTTGCTTAAATCCTCTGCTCATTTGAATGCTCATTCCAACCTAGATCCTGCGACCCGGGCCATGCTCCACGTGCAGGGACATGCGCTGGAAGGGAATGTCGTTACCTTAGAATGCAGTACTGATGGGAATCCACAGCCCCTTCACTCTGAGTTTTATCGTATTCTTGTGAGTAATGAAGGCCACGTCTCTTGTTTTTTTTTTCTCGTCTACTTTTCATCTGACTCCTACTCCAAATGGCAGTAATTACTTTCATAATACCAACTCTGTATCATGAAAAATGCTAACGGTAAGTACCCCCAAGTGAAATGTTCAGACCACTGTTCCTGATGACATTGCAACGAGCGGAAACACCAGATGAGTTCAGAAATTGTGCAAAATTTTGTTCCAAAATTATAACCGAGGGTGACGATTTTGTTTTACTTTTCCAAAGCTCCCACATGCAGCAGTCTGAGAAAAAGCTCTCAGCCTTCTACTGATAGAAGTTTATCTGGCTCATACCCTGGTACGTCTGACGGTGTCGCTATAATCTGTCCGCAGGATAATGGAAGCCGTTTGCACATGAAAAATGGCAGGGTGGGAAACCGACTACTCCTGTATAATGCATCTCGGGATGATTCTGGAGAATACGCCTGCAGTGCTGCTGGTTTAAGCAACCTCCAAGCGACCACCTCCCTGCATGTGTACTATAAGCCCAAAGGCCTGGTCATGCCCACCCCGCAGCATGAAAGCCACTCTGTGGCGTGGGGTGAGTGTGACAGGGGGATGTTACAAGTGTCTCAGGCTGTGTGGTGATGGTGTTGGTGGTGCAACAACTTGGGTAAAATATTTGTGCTGATGCCCATTAAAGTGAGTTTCATTTATTCGTTTGTGCATTGGGCCAAGAGTCAAACATGAGATCGGCTCACAGGTTGCGTCATAACTGGGGAATGGGTATACAACTGATGCAGTGTCATCCGTAGGTAAGGCATGGATTTGGAATTTGGTCGGGATGCCGCCAATACCTCGCTTGTTCTTTGTCATGCGTCTCATGTGCACCACCTAATGAGAGCAGACTTGTCCCCAGCTTAACGTCCATCTGAGAGACGGCACACTTTGTTATGGAACACCCTACCTGTGAAGCACCAATCGTACAGTTTATACTGTCGGCTGAGAATCAAACCGAGAGGGTCAAAGCTGTTTTCTTCTGTGTTATTTAATTTAACTTCCACATGAGCTTGTTGTATACCGGAGTATACAACAAGCCAAATGTTTGGCTGATCCCTCCGCACAGGAAATGGTAAAAAAAAGAATGATTGTTTTGATGTGTTTGTGTTTTGCAGACCTCGACAAACCTATTCTGAGTCATAGGGAAGAGATTCGTGTTCGACTGGGAAAATCATTGGTTGTGCACTGCAATGCAACGTCATCAAGCAGACCCAAATATGCATGGAAGAAAGAAGGTATTGGAATGGTAAGTCCGGTACCTTAACACCACGTTGGACAGGTCCATTACCAGTGCTGCATGGCTGGCAGGATGGTCCAGACAAGAGGTGTGCATACTTACTTCTGAGCTGTCTAGCCTGGTTTAAAACTTGAACCGCTACAAACTCTCATTTTCCGTGAAGCGGTTCCGACATGTATTGATAATGTCAGAACGATGGAAAAAAAAGAAGAAGAAAAAAAAAGGGTGAGGCAGGGTGAGGAATCAATGTGTGTACCATCCCTTGGATGGATGTTAAACTGGCGTCCCATCTACCAACATTAGTTGGTGGACGTTAAAGATCCCCATGGTGTCTGTCCTATAAGTGAGTGGTGTCTGTCCTATAAGTATAAGTAGAAGTGTCTGTCCTGTAAGTGAGCTATCCACGGCACCCTGAACAAATTGCCTGGTGTTGGCTTAATGGTTATGGTGGTGGGCTTTGGATCCTCGGGTCCTGAGTTCAAATCCCGCTCAGCCGTTGAATTAACCCCAGGTGGGGTTAACTCGGCCTGTCATCCTCCTGAGGTCGGCAAAATGAGTGCCAGCATGCTCGTATCCTGTGTCGGAGTGGCGACCCGTCCAGGATTGTGCCCAATAGCCAAGGAGACTGCTTAAGCAGCACCAACGCTCTGCACAGAGTATGGTCCCAATCTCTTCCTCCTCCTCATCCTGAACAAATTCCAAATCCCTGCTCTTATCTCTATGGGGCACTGCATCAGCCGCACAGCTGCACTCCCATTAATGATGAAACAGGCAGCCACAGGATGCATATGAAATAAAAAAAAAAAACCAGTGCTGTAAATTTATTTACCAACATGTGTATTTTCTTTGAATAATGTGAGTTATAATTGTGCCCTCCACATTATAAAATTGTAACCAAAGCATTGTAATAGTAACTGCATTTACAATATCAACCTGAGGTGCAAAAGACTCCATTTGTGTGCCAGATGTTGTATTTTGACAAGCTTGACACGATGTGTTCTGCAGGCAGGACAGGTGGTATCCCTGGAGTCCACATTGCTCATAAAGAAGGTATCCTACAAGGATTCTGGAAACTACACCTGTGAGAGTGTACTTGACATCCCAGAGTTGCACACCAGCACCAGTGTTCTCATAAGCATCGAGGGTACGTACGCTTGCAAACTCTCGCTGCTGCTGTTGGAAGTTCATGGAATTTTTGTTTTGCGAGTTTTATTTTCTGTCATTTCCATGCTCATCTCGAGCCAGATTTTATTACCTCCACGCACCAAAGGTGAACTGAGGTCATGTTTTCAGCCCTGTCTGTTTGTTTGTGTGCACGATATCTCAAAAAGTTGTGGACGGATTTGGACTAAACTTGGTGGACATGTTGGACGTATGACGAGGACTAATTGATTGGATTTTGATGAAGATCTGGATCTGGATACAAGAATTATTTAAGTGATTGTTCACTATTGAGACGGAGCACCAAAAATGATAAGTAGCACAATATCTCAAAAAGTTGTGGGCAGGTTGGGTGTGTGACAAGTACGAATTGATTGGATTTTGGTGACAGTCCGGATCTGGGCAGAGGTACGCGCTCTCCACCGAGTGCCGTTCTAGTTTTTGCTGTGTTTCCAGGCCCCCCAGTTGTTCAGGGAAACCTTGAACTCTGCACCGTTTTGAAAGCAGACCTCGTGTTGCACTGCCATGTTCTGGGATTCCCTCGGCCTCACATCGTATGGGACCACCAAGGATCAGTGGTAGGTTGTTTTCTATTTTTTTTTTTTTTAACTCTTTGATGCTTTAAGATGGAAGCCATTTGTTTTTCTTCGGATTTTGTTTTTTTTCCTTCGGTCTAATGTTATCAACATGTCTCGGAACCCGTTACACCGAAAAATGTAATACTTCACAGGATTGTTCTCGGTCTATGGATGTCGTTCATATTAATCAATTAACCTAATTATGCCTACGCCGAAGAAGTCACTGGAGGCTTTACGAGTTTTAAATCCTTGGATTTAGCAAAATAAAAATTTGAAGACATCTCAAAATTGTTCTTCTCCAGAAGTGTTCAACTGATCAATATGAAATTTAGATATGTCATCGATGTACTGCTTTGCTCTAATTTCTTCAGAGAAGTATCTCTACAAGTTAAAAACCGTTTTTCGACATTGGGAAATTCATAGATATCGATGGAGAAAAATGGCTTAGATATATGTTAAAAGTTATAGCAATTATGCTTTGAACATCTTTGATTGTATCCAGTGAAATATTCCTTGCCAACCAAGATGGCATCTACAGCAACCGAGACAATACTGCCAATTCCAACATGAAAGGGAGCTTTTCATCAGTCTTGTAGTTGTGCTGGTTTCAAAAATGCTTCTGGAAACCCGCTCGAGTTTTTAAAATTTTATTTAACTTCCAGTTCAGTTGGGTTTCACACTTGTAATAAAAATACCTCAGGTTTGAAACATAACCTATGGGCCATCTCTCTGGATATATCTAGAGCTTTCGAAACAGTACTGCTCTCTCCTGTGGGCTGGCTCCCCTGCCTCGCATCTTGCTCAGCTTGTCGCCGTGGAAAACATGCCTTTCAAGATCATGAGAATCCCTTGTGATGAAGCTGAGTCGATGGGCCGATGACTTTGCCATTACGCCGACAGGTTGGTGATTTCTCTGTCTTCTTCCGCCTCATTTCTGGTCTTTCACGCTCTGCTCTCTCCATGCTCTCCATGCTTTGTCCCATCCCCCCTCCCCCCACCCTCAATTATCTACAAGACGCATCTGGTCCACCAGGAACCCCCTTCTCGTGAAACTGCCGAAATCCAGAACCCAGAACCACTGCTCACCTCCACTCATTTATTGGATTCGCTAGATATCCCTTATTGTCGGGTTTTCCGTGTGTGTGTGTGTGTGTGTGTGTGTGTGTGTGTGTGTGTGTGTGTGTGTGTGTGTGTGTCTGTCTGTCTGTCTGCAACGCGAGGCTCCACAGCACGAACCAGCAAACCGATTTCGATGAAACTTTGCCAACAGGTGGAATATATACTGGGAATGTGCGCACAGCAACCACCCGTTGCTGTGCAGTGGCCGAAAAACCGCGTACAGTATTTTCAATACTTGTCCTTCAGTTTTGAATGTTGAGAAATGAGACTTCGGAATTAAACACTTCGAGATATTTAGAAAATTTTACTCGAGCCGATTTTTGATTGAGGTTTTATTTTTCAAATGGTAGTCCTTCAAAAATCGGGTGTCTATTTGCCATCATTTAAGGTGTGTATACAATGTTTGTAAGGAACTACACCGTCGTTCCACCTTCGATCTCTCCTCGAGCCAAACGTTATTGACCAAAGTGAAAAGGATCCAAAATAAATGGAATCACCAGCATTTCTGTCTTTGTGGACTTCTAATAATATGTTTATTTTTTACCGAAAACGATTCCACGACCCCACACCACCTTCAATTATTTATTTATTTACTGAAAACGATTCCACGACCAACACACCACCTCCAATTATTTATTTACCAAAAACGATTCCCCACCCACACACCACCTCCAATTTATTTATTTATTTACCGAAAACAATTCCACGACCCGCACACCACCTCCAATTATTTATTTATTTACTGAAAACAATTCCACGACCCACACACCACCTTCAATTATTTATTTATTTATTAACTGAAAACAATTCCACGACCCACACCACCTTCAATTATTTATTTATTTATTAACTGAAAACAATTCCACGACCCACACCACCTTCAATTATTTATTTATTTATTAACTGAAAACAATTCCACGACCCACACCACCTTCAATTATTTATTTATTTATTAACTGAAAACAATTCCACGACCCACACCACCTTCAATTATTTATTTATTTATTAACTGAAAACAATTCCACGACCCACACCACATTCAATTATTTATTTATTTACTGAAAACTATTCCACGACCCACACACCACCTTCAAATATGCATTTATTTACTGAAAACAATTCCACAACCCACACACCACCTCCAATTATTTATTTATTTTCCGAAAATGATTCCACGATCCACACTCCACCTCCAATTATGTATTTATTTACCGAAAACGATTCCACCACCCACACACCACCTCCAATTAGTTATTTATTTATTTACCGAAAACGATTCCACGACCCACACACCACCTCCAATTATGTATTTACTAGCTGAAGTACCCGGGAATACCCGGGAAATTTGCCCTATTTTCCTCACGCTAGTTGGACTGAGGCATTAGTTGTATGGAGAAAATTTGGAAGGCTTCTTTTATTCCCCAGATTTATGGAAGGAAGGCTTTATGCTGCCGTAATCCTCAGAGAGGTCATAGTTGAAGGCGGCCTTGAGCCACTCAATGTTTCAAGCAGCAGTGGCAACTCTCCTTGATGTCCTGCCAAAACCCGGACCTAGAAAGCTTGAACGTGAGTTTTGTGCTTCCTCGCCCATTGGTGTGACGCTCTATTTGCAGTTAGGCGACGCTCTCTCTCTGCAGCCGACTCCACTTGCCTGGCTCGTTCATGAGCAGATATATCAGCAGTAAGACGACTCTCTCTCGCTGCAGCCGACTCTGCTTGCCTGACTCTTTCATGAGCAGATATATCAGCAGTAAGATGTCTCTCTCTCTCTCTCTCTCTCTCTCTCTCTCTCTCTCTCTCTCTCTCTCTCTCTCTCTCTCTCTCTCTCTCTCTCTCTCTCTCTCTCTCTCTCTCTCTCTCTCTCTCTCTCTCTATCTCTCTATCTCTCTATCTCTCTATCTCTCTATCTCTCTATCTCTCTATCTCTCTATCTCTCTATCTCTCTATCTCTCTATCTCTCTATCTCTCTATCTCTCTATCTCTGTCTCTGTCTCTGTCTCTGTCTCTGTCTCTGTCTCTGTCTCTGTCTCTGTCTCTGTCTCTCTCTCTGTCTCTGTCTCTGTCTCTGTCTCTGTCTCTGTCTCTGTCTCTGTCTCTGTCTCTGTCTCTGTCTCTGTCTCTCTGTCTCTCTGTCTCTCTGTCTCTCTGTCTCTCTGTCTCTCTGTCTCTCTGTCTCTCTGTCTCTCTGTCTCTCTGTCTCTCTGTCTCTCTGTGTCTCTGTCTCTCTCTCTCCCCAGCTGACTTTGCTTGCCTGGCTCTTTCATGAGCAGATCGATCAGCAGTTAGCTGTTGCCGTGCGCGTGCAGTTCGAGAATTTAAATAACAGGAGGAGAATGTGTATGTTTAAAAAGTCAACGAATACGAACATTTTGTATTTCAAAAAACCCTAGCGTTTTTAACCATGCAGCCTTTTGTTATGATTAATACGTCAGCGCACTATTCGAAAGCCATTTTTTTCTAATGGAAATTTTATTTATAATATATATATATATATATATTTTTTTTTTTTAATACATTTTTTTTTTCATTTTTATGGAGAGCCACTTTGCGCATCCTGGAGCTGAATGTTAGTTCTATATATGTGTAAAGTTTCATCAAGATCGGTTCACTGGTCTCGGAGCTTATTCGTCACAAAAAACAGACAGACAGACAGACAGACATCGACAGAAGGACTGCCATTTATGTATTAGATTTACTGAAAACGATTCCACGATCCACACACCACCTTTAATTATTTATTTATTTACCAAAAACGATTCCACAACGCTACACCACCTTCAATTATTTATTTATTTACCGAAAACAATTCCACAACCCACACACCACCTCCAATTATATATTTATTTCCCGAAAATGATTCCACGACCCACACACCACCTCCAATTATTTATTATTTAAAGTGGGTGTGGCTTATGAAAAATATTGTGGCTCAGGAGGTGTGGTCAAACAAGAGCACTGAGAGAAGTTTATCGGGTTTTCCGTGTGTGTGTGTGTGTGTGTGTGTGTGTG
This sequence comes from Eptatretus burgeri, assembly GCF_056783735.1. NCBI lineage: Eukaryota > Metazoa > Chordata > Myxini > Myxiniformes > Myxinidae > Eptatretus > Eptatretus burgeri. The sequence continues at coordinate 100,246,175 of NC_140961.1, read as the reverse complement.
TGTGTGTGTGTGTGTGTGTGTGTGTGTGTGTGTGTGTGTGTGTGTGTGTGTGTGTGTGTGTGTGCGCGCGCGCGCACACGCAATGCGAGGCTCCACAGCACAAACCAGCAAACCGATTATCTTTCAAGTGGTAATCCTTCAAAAATAGGGTGTCTATTTACCGTCATTTTTTATGAGGTGTGCCAGTTGGCAAAATAGGCAATAGGAAAAATCTTGCCAGGCAGAGGAACAATTGTATGTGAACCAATACGTCTTGGCAATGAATCTTCGTCAGTGGATCGGTCAGAATGAAAAGCATCGTATCCAGCGCTTCGATCCGAGCGAATCCCTCATCGCCTACCAGCTTGTTCCTCTCTTTTCCCCGTATGTGGAACCAACTTCCATGCTCTTTTTAATCCCATTCTTCTCTCCCGGTATTCAAGACAGCTGTTCACCCCCCATCACTGGTCATCCCACATTCAAAATCATGATCTTTTCTCCACCTGTTTAACCACCCACACCCCTCCCAAAATTTTGCTTTTGTATCCATCTTGTCCACCCTTTGTGTTTTCCCCTACCTCTCATCGTTACCTGCATCCCTTGTTTGTCTATCTCCGTCTACCTTCTCCCTCTGCCCTGCTGTTGGTGTTTCCCCTTTTTCCTGCTGTCCCCTTTATGTTGTGTCCTAGTCTGTTCTGTGTCCTTGCTCTTCCATGGGCCTAGACCATGTATGGAAAAATAAAAGAAAAGAAAAAAAAAAACAGAGGTTACTGTTCCTATTTATTACATCTGCAAATATAATGGAATTGCTAACCCCTCCTCCCAATCCTGTATGCTACATACATGCCCCAACCTTCCCGTACACCTATTTCTTCTGAAATATATTTCCCTTTGTCTCTCTCTACTAAAACTACACTTCCTTAATCTCCTTTATATGCCCTAATACCCTCTTCTCTTCTCTTTTTGTTGATGTTCATTTTTTTTTTTTTGATATCTCCCCAACCCTCCTCCCCTCCTCTTACGTGCATAATAAATAGATGACCCCTAAGGCCAAATTAAAAAAATAGAATTACATGTCTTGAAGCTCTCCTGGGTCAGGAGCAACAGTCACTTAAACCACCACAGACCCACTTAGACCCAAATTTTTTTATGCCATCAAGAAACTTTGGTGCATCACGGGTGATGAAGGTTGTGGTTAAGTTTATTCAAAATTGTGTATGTAGCTTCGAAGAAGGGAGCAAATACCTATTTTGTGGGGGTCACCCTCCCCCTATCCCCCCCCCAACGTAAACTCCCTCAATGAGCACAGATTTTGATGCGTTCAATACACTTCGGTGCATCATGGATGATGAAGGTTTTGGTGAAATTTCATTAAATCCATGTGTGTCGTTTCGGAGAAGAGAGCAAATACCAATTTTGAGGGGTTCAACCCCCCCCCCCCCACCTCTCCTGTAGACCCCTATAATGAGTGCAGATTTTGATACGGTCAATGTACCTTCGTTAGGCTTCAGATATGAAGCTTGTGGCCCAGTTTCATCAAAATCGTGTTTGTTTCAAGCGATAATGACTGAAGTGTTTACTGCCGACAGTCTCACTGACTGACTGATACACTCACTTACGGACAATGGTCGACCGCATAAGCTCACCTGGCTAAAGTCCAGGTGAGCTAAAAATTATGTTCGTATGTCAGAATTTGTTGACAAAATGCATTCTTTTGGAATAAAAGATTTCATGAAACTGTTTATAGAATTTTAACCACTTTAAATGCATGTAGAGTGATTTATTAATTTTTTTACAAAGCGATAGTAAAGGCCCAGTCACACCTTGACGTTTTAGCTAGCTTATGCCGATTTTTGAAAAATTTGTCTAAAACGCTGGCACACATCGAATAAGTTTTGGAAGCATTGAGAGCACGCTGAAAAACACTGTCATACGTCGTAGTACGCTGGCTTTCATTGTTGTACTTTGCGGTTGTCCTCAAATTTTAGCATGCTTGAAATTTTAGGACTTATGCCAGCGTATGACTCACAAGTTCCGCTACGCTGGCCATAAGTTGTAGGCATGTTATGCGATCGTTGACACAGGTCGACACACGTTACTTGTAAGTTACTCATAAGTCGAAACACGTCGAGGTAATGTTTAGCGTCAATGTTCCAGACTCCCTGTTTTTTTTTATTTTTTTTTCTTCGGTATGGCAGTCATGTTGACACTTCGATTTCTAGTGCTGTTATGATTTAAATCGTTGAGCGGCAGCCTATTAATTATATTATATTATAACTGCACTAGAAATAGAAGTGTCAACATCTCCGTCATACCGAAGAAAATAAAATTAAATAAAAAAAAAACAGGGAGTCTGGAACACTGACGCTAACCATTACCTCGACATGTTTCGACTTATGAGTAACTTACAAGTAACTTTTGTCGACGAGTGCCAACGATCGCATATCATGCGTGCAACTTATTCCCATCGCATGCGGAACGTGAGGCATGCGGCAAGTATGTCGTAAAATGTTTAACACGTTTAAAAGTAAAAAAGTTTAAAAGGACGTACTCCACTTACTTCAACGTATGATCGCGTACTTTAGCGTTCTATACACGTATACCAAACTTACCCATACTGTATTCGACGTGCGCCAGCGTTTTAGACGCATTTTTCAGAGGTCGGCATAGGCTGGCAAGATCGCCAAGGTGTGACTGCGATGTTGACACTTCCATTTCCCCGGCGGTTATGATTTGAATAATTGTGCGACAGCCTTTAAATAGGCTACACCACGTGATCGTCGGCGATACGTGCAGCGCGCTATGCATAAGTTAAACTATCGTTGGGCATAGGTTGTAAACGCCGACAACAGGCTAAGCATTCGTTGGTATAAGTTATCTATAAGACAACGAAACGTTCTGTGTCCGTTACTAATATGTTATGCATACGACCAACTCGTTATGAATTCGTCCGAATCTTTTAAAATAACATCAAAAGTTCAGCGTAAGCCAGCGTTTTACGTACATTTTGATACATTGCCATTGCTGGCTAAAACGTCAAGGTGTGACTGGGCCTTCAGTGCGATCACATATTTTTGAATTTTCCAGACTGTTCAGACTTGATCACAAGCAAAACACATTCCACAATCTCCACCACTCATTTTTCCTTCACTTTCCCATGCTCTTTTAAAAGTCATTTCCACATGTGACGCAGGTGTCCAAGTGGAAGCTTAAACAACGTGAATTGACATGCACACATAAACAATTCCAACATCGGTCTATCCCTCCTGTCCAATGTGCCCTTTTCTCTGTTTTCCCACATCTCTCAAAACCTAAATCACTGCAATGTGCCTGAAACGTTAAATCTGGTTCAACTTTGTACCTTTCACAAAAAGGAGCTTGATTGAAAATGCACGAGATGTCATCACCAGCCGAGCAATACATCTTTTGAGACATCATGGAGATCCACTGGATGGCCACCTTTTGGAGAGGTTCTCAGCATTTTGGATCATAAAAATGAGGTTGCACAAAAAAAACAACTACCCCTATTAAGGCATATGATTTGTCATGTGTTTTCTTTTTCGGCTTTCTCGCACCCTTTCTCATTAAAATGCTGCTGCGACTGCCTTGTGAAATGGCAAGCTAAAAGTAGTACAAACCTTGACGCTTCTGTAGTACAGAGACTCTGAGGACTACTTGATCACTTCAAGGTGTTGCACTCACGAGATGCAGTGAGTGAGTGCAACACCTTTACGCACCCAAAATCTTCATACATTGTCAACTTATCAAAGCACAGCACACTTGTGAAGCACTCCTGAACACACAACTTTCACGTGGAAATAGCATCGCTGGTCATCTGAGAGACCATTCCAACCTGAATTAATTTCCATGAAAAGTGGACCCACTTTCTTCATTTATGGTACATTGTGCATGTTCAGTTTGGATGCCATTTTCTTTGGAATAGCTGTGGCTCACTTGAATAGCTCAATCATGGCCAAGCTGCTGACCCAAAGGGTGCCCTAAGGCACGTTGTCTGCGAGAAACCCACTTGAAAGCTGAAATGCTGTTCTTTGCATTCTTTATTCACTGTAGTCTGAATAAAACGGGTGAACAAGTCTTGAAGACAAAGGAATTGTATGTTGATGGCAATGATGCCGAGCCATTGGCATTTTTTGAAAACTGGAAGTATCACATGTTGTGCCGAAGCCTTATTCTGTATGCCAGGTCCATATCTGAGTAAGTTGCAGGCACATTCTGAATTGCGAGCTGGGACATGATTTATCGGCTGCTGCTGCGATGGAGCGGGCCACGAATGTTTACTTTATTTTTCTGTGTTTCTCCTTCTATTGTTTTGTTCTTCTCACCTTCACAATTTGTCGCCCATTGGCAAACAACTCGTGCAATTATATATCGAAAAAGTGCAAAAACTCAGGCTCCAGTTTGGCCACCAAATTATGCCGCCACAAGCCCCTCCTCCGCTTCCCTGTGTCCTTCCTTGAATCGGCTGAGCATGGTTCATGTTGGCTCTATGAAGGAAACATTGGATTCCCATTTAAATATTTGCCATAGGTTGAACAAAGTTATCACCACGTTTCGTGAAAGATACAAATTGTGTTTTGATGTTAAAGGGAAACAAATTAAGAGACAAACAAACATATCGCATGATTTAGCAAAGTCCAACGTGGCAAACAAAATCCCAACGACATGTAAATATTGAACAAACAGTAAAAAGTTACATTCTTAGAATTCAATAATACTCAGTCAAACCATAAATTTAACCCTCGAGAAAGCTATCGTTTGACAGCTGGGATGATTGTTGAATGACAAATAACAGGCACTAAACAGTGGGTAAGGAAAGTACCATGCTATAACTACCTCACCTAATTAATGGAAGACAACATGCGTTTAATACAGAAAATAAGTCCTGCAATGAAATTCAAAACATCCATGGTAAGCAGTGGTGTGTGTGTGTGTGTGTGTGTGTGTGTGTGTGTGTGTGTGTGTGTGTGTGTGTGTGTGTGTGTGTGTGTGTGTGTGTGTGTGTGTGTGTGTGTGTGTGTGTGTGTGTGTGTGTGTGTGTGTGTGTGTGTGTGGGGTTTGGTTTGTCGGTGCATTTGTCGACTTTACACTCGGTGCTCAAGGTAGAAGGCCAACACCTTTATGAATGAACCTCACTCAGCTGACCATGCAGTTAAATTTAGCCTATGGATGCATGTGATTGGAAGAAGTGAGGGGAAATAATAAAAAAGGGTTCTTTTCATAATAATATGTCATGAGAAGTGTTGCAGTTTAAAATTGCCCCAGTAGGCAAGGAACAACTGAAGAATGAGAAAAATAGATTTGTATACAGCTCCGGATATCTGACGGCTTGTAGCAGAATTGACAACTGTGTGGCTGATAGATCATAAGTGTCAGAAAATAAATAGGGGCCTTTTTGTTACTGTGTTGAAAACAACATTAAAAAAAAATGGTGAAGAATTATTCACCGTAAAGGATCACAAGGTTATCCTTTCGTCGGAGCAAAGAAAGAGGGACAACAAGAAGTGATTGATATACAGTCGGGTGTGTGGTCACCAATGACCTCACCTTTGACATAATATAGGTGAGCAGGATACTTATTGGACTGAGGTATAACATCATGAGTGGCATATTGGTTGAATCAAAAACAAAAAGAAGGGAAGGATAAGAGGAAGAAAGAAATAGATTCAAAAGACAAGAAAAAAAAATGAAGGTTGGGAATGAGTGTTGGTTGGTATTGTACGAACAGAAGGGAAAAATTTTTCATTAAATCCATTTGGTACTGATGTTCCGAGTTTGTAGATGAAATGCTGTTCTTTAATGTTCTCCGAGTCATTGTTTCCATCGAAGAGTGTTAAACCACGAACAGACATGTGATGGATAGAGTGTCCTGCAAGGTTAACATTAGAAGAGACTGTTTTGCGGATGTCATTATTGTTAGTTCTGACATCGTTGAGATGTTCATGAAAGCTGTCTCTGAGCCCTCATCCAGTTTAACCAATATAAAGTTTACTTCAAGGTGAACATGAAATGCAATCAATTGCATTGTAGGTTGTGCAGGTAAAATGATCGGTAATAATGATGGTGTGATTCAGTCCTGACATTGATGTCGTAGGGTTGATAAGATCACAGGTATTTCAATGACTGCGCATGCATTTCAACATTCCTGGTGGGAGATTGGAAGGTAACGTGCCTTTGACCAGAAAATTTAGCAAACTTTCATCACGTTTGGATGAAAAAAAACCAGAGGTGGTTGAGAGGAGATGGAAGCAGGTTGTGTGTCGTCAGGTAGAATTTTAAAATTCCCGTGAATAGTTATTACCTCCACTGCCAAAGGTGGGTGGAGGTTATGTTTTCACCCCTGTCTGTTTGTTTATCTCTGAACAGGATATTCCAAAAAGTTGTGGACAGAATCGGACAAAATTTTGTGGACAGGTTGGGTGTGCGACAAGGACAAAATAATGAGATTTTGGTTATGATTCGGATCCAGATAAAGATCCGATAATAATATGATATTTCATAAAATTATGTACTGATTCAGATAAAACTTGGTGGACAGTTTGGGTGTTTGACAAGGACAAATCGATCCAATTTGGGTTTAGTTCTGAATCCGGATATGAGAATTTTTTTTAATTTTGTATGATTCTTCATCATTGAGAGATTGAGCCAAAAACTATAATTTAGCATGATATCTCAAAATTTTATGGACAGATTCGGACGAAACGTGGTGGATGAGTTGGGAAGGTGACAAGAACAGGCCGATTAGATTTTGGAGGTATGGATCCAGATGCAGCCTATCGGTGGGAATGTGGGATACAAAACATAACCTGTTCAGCCTGGCGGAGGTATGCGCTCGATCGAGTGCCGTTCTAGTTTTCTCTGCAAAACTCTGAATGATAAACCAAAGTGAGAGGATTTTATTCGTCATTCTATGGTTGTGTTTGTTTGTTTTTAGAAAAAGAAGATTCTGTCTGTCATTTCGGCATAAACGGTAAAGAGCCTTTTCCATCAGTGAAGTTGGATAGCCACGGTTGGTGAAGAACTGATACATTGAAGCTAAATTATAGAGTGAAGGGTATGACAGTTGCGGTGTGCAAGATGTGGTTTAATGAGGAATCCAACTGGAGGACAGGAATTGAAGACTACATGATTGTATTTTGGTGTGAAAGGAAAGGAAATATAGGGTGGGGGTGTGACAAGCTGAGAAAAAGATAATATTGTGTCAAGAATAGGGAATGACATTGAGGAAGGGGTTCATGTTAAGGATTCTGGATTGAGATTGAAGATTGTAAGATACATGTAGGAGTTGTCTATATGGATCCTGGAAAGAAAACAGCAAACCAGAAAAGGGATCCTTAATCCATTGAGCAACAATTTTACAAAGACTGTTGTAAAATATGGACACCACGCAGGAAAGCGAAACAGAAACAAACACAGCCCCGGGTGGTCATAAGACCAGGTTCTTTCACTGAAAGAGTAGTAAATTCATGGAATCATCTCTCTCCAAAAGTGATGGCACCACAAACCAGAATATAATTTAATCGTCGAGTTACATAGGTACCAAAAAGTTGTGTGTGTATAGGGGGTACTTCTATAGATGCTGGCACGATCGAGCCGGCTTGATGGGCCAAATGGCCTCCTGCATTGAATTTCCTTGTAATTCCGTGTAATTTCATTGACCTAATGTCAGGGGTGAGACGCGCATCTTTGGGGTTTCCTTCCCTTTGGTGTACTATGTTATTCGTGGTGCCAAACCCAGCACATTATCTGACGACTGCAATCCTCGGTGATGAACGAACGTACAGATCAGCTACCAATCAAATGGATCTTTGTCAGTAGGGGTCGGTGATTTCTGAGTGATCTTACAGGAACCACATCAACAGCATAACGTTTTGAAACTTGCATTTCAAATAAATAAGTACAATGTCAAATGAGGAAGTTCACCATTACGTACAATGTCCAACTCCCATTACTGCATTGAGTTGTTTCCACCGCCGAGTGTCCCAGTCCTGCTGGCACAACTCACGCATGTTCACCTCGTCCTTTGTGCCTGTCGATCGATTGAATCTTGTCGCTGTGTTCTCTCTCATACGTTGGCCCATCCAGGTTGATTAAAGAGCGCAATGGAATTATTTCCCAACATACAATATTAATGAGTTTTAATCATCTGGTTATAATTGGCTCAACGCATTAACAACCACTCTGGACATTAACACCTTGTTCACTTGTCAGAGTTAAATCAAGCATGAGGAGATCGAACTTATAGCTTGTCACATGTCACCTGTCTCACTACACCTCCCTCTCGCAAGTTTATATAGTATCACAGAACGATCCCGTGCCTTCCAGCAAATACAATTCTAGTCCATACTGGAAGTTTCATCTGAGAATGTTCCAGCACCTTCACGAATCTCACCAGGCAGTTTACAGTACAATACCGCCATCTACAGTCAAAATTAGCTCATTACATCAAGCAGTCTGAATACAATTTCCTGATCTGTGCTGCACCAAACATATAACATATAACTCAATTTTAATCATTCATTTACATGCATTTACTCTTGTTTACAAATAATATAGCATTTAGCTTTTAACTGATACCTTCGATGCGGAATCCATATCGTCATTACAGAGATTGCGGAACCTTTTTGCGTGCAAATGTGCAGTATAAATGAGTCCGAAGTAGTTTATATATTCTGTGTTGTTGAACTTCCTGTAAAATAATGTTACTTCAAAAGCACCAAAGTGTTATAAGGTTTGAGGTTAAAGGACGAAAGAACGTCCAATTTTCCAGGCACCAGAAACTGTAAATGAGGCGGAATACCTAGCAATTTGTGAAGCACATGAATCTCTGCTTGTGGCTGTCCGAAGTCTCAAGATTACAAAATGTTTGATAGTAAGTTATAAGCTCCACTTTTAACACAGTGCTATTCTATAAGCATGTATCAAAGGGTGGTTGTGTAGCTGTAAGTGAAGGGGAATTAAACAGCCGAAAACCCTCTGGAGAGTTGCTCAATTGTCATGCAATCATGGACGTACCATCACAGTCATCATTGTAAAGATCAAAAACTGAACTAGGTCACTCGGTGGAGCGCATACCTCCGCCTTGCAATGCCTGATCCAGTCGAACATATCGAGCCCAATACATTTTTGAAATATCATGCTATTTATCATTTTTGACCCAATCTCTCAATGATGAAGAATGACTTCAAAAAAAAAAATTTAAGTATCGGATCTGCATCCGGATTCGGATCTTCATCAAAATTCGGACCTGCGACACAAATACAATGCATTTCTCTGTCCACTGATATGAGGGAATGGGTAACCTAACTAAACAGAATTCCATCCGACCATACTCTGTGCAGACCGTTGGTGCTGCCTAAGCAGTCTCCTTGGCTTTTGGACACAATCCTGGATGAATCGCCACGCCGACACAGGATACCAGCGAGCTGGCACTCATTATGACGGGCAGAGTCAACCCCACCTGGCATTAATTCAACAGTTAAGGGGGTTTGAACTAAGGATCCTAGGATCCCAAACCCACCACCATCACCATTAAGCCAACTCCAGGCATAAACAGAATTGCTATGGAAATATCTAAACTAGGGATTCCTTACATGTTGATTGCGACACCCCAAGGTCTTTCCAGAACTGCAACAATATTATGTGGTCTGGTTTTATCTTAAAATATTACATCTTCAACCGGATGAAGGGGGCTCAACACGTCGTAATGCCCCGGTAGCCATTCTGGCTCTCTGACCCGAGTGCAGCACTTGACTGTTCGGGAGCGGCTTTCTCCAGGCGTGACACCTCCATTCATGCGCCACAGTTCTCAGAAATAAACCTCTCTCGTAGCTTGTTGACCACCCTGCGGTGCCGGCCTACAGTCAGTCCATGAGGACCGGATACTCGAGCCAAACTTCACCCTGCACACTTTCCTATAGAAAATATCCTCCTCTCTTTCCATGCCGGAGGCATGGCTTTTGATTCTCTGTGCTCTTGTCAAGTTTTGAACTTTTTTGATGTCCATATGTCATGGCTGATGTCATTGCCCTGGGTCGGGGGCAAGTCGTTTTGCTTCTTTTCAAAATCTGGATGTATTCGAAGTCTGTTTCTCCATCAGTGGAGGACTATTTTGCAAGCAGATAAGTCTTTAATCACTTTCATTATCCATTCTGCTGAAGACAATACCTCTCCAGCTGGCCCTGAGCAATGCATTTCCCTTGACTACGTAATCACCAATTCCCTCTGTTGAAATGTCAGAGTTAGTCACACATGGACAGTTCAGGACATGACAAAGTATCTCATCAATTACTTTCCTATGAATGCACAACTCTACGTGTAAAAACCCCAATACATATCGTACCATAAATACTCATAACCATACACCTTACCTCCTTACTGCAGTATGTATGCACAGCCATGAAATGGCATATATTTATCAACGCATTTACACTGTGAATCATATAGGACACTTGTTGATTCACACTTAATTTCTCATCACATCATCCTATGTGTGTGTAACATGCGGTACATCGTTTGACTTATTTCTATGAACTTGGAAATATGTTTAATGAATTATTCTTTCCCTCTCCTCCCTCTCCCCTCTCTTCTTCTCTCCCTCCTTTTTTGTTGTTCCAGGAAGAGCAGTGGTTGAAGTCACAGTCTCTTATGAAGAGTAACCTTTCCATTAACAGTTCTGGGCCCCTCACCATCACGTGCAATGCCAGCAATCCGTTGGGGAGGGATTCCAGGACATTCTATCTTCGAATGAAGTGTCAGTACCGACTCGCTGCAGACCTTGCGTTCCCCACAAAGTGTTGCTGTAAGATACAGTAATATACAATCTGAAACTGATTGTACTTGTGATCCTATACAATCTACTCTCGATTGTATGCCAGTGATCCTGCACAATCGTGTAATGATTGTATATTACGTTTTGTTGTTTTCTGAGAGGGACAATTGTGTTTCTCGGTGTTGGTGAAAACATTTATACTTTTAATTGGGTTTGTGATTGTCTTCTGGGGATAAGGCTGCCACCTGCCTACAGAGGTCCTTTGGTTGTTCTGTCTGAAGTTCAAGATTTTCCCAAATTCGCAGGTGGCCATATTACCGTATAATTGGGAAGGAAAAATTGTTGACATTTGGGTCTTCTCCATTCCCTCCCCTGGATTCCCCACTCCTCTCTATCCACCCACTCTTTTTTCTAGTTGACTGACCTTTCTTTAATTCTCTCTTTTCATCTCGATTTTCTCTCTCCTTCTTTCAACTCTTGCATACTTAACATGCAAAAAAAAAAAAAAAGGTTTGGTTGCCTTCACCTGGTCGATACTTTAGTGAACATTGACAATTTGACAAACAAATTAATCATTTGATCTCACTTCACTTGATCCTTTGCCATTATGTTGAGATTTCCATCCTCATTGAAACCTTTCTTTTTTATACGCCCGATATATATATTGGGGCGTATTATGTGATACCGGTCATCCGTCCGTCCGTCCGTCTGTCTGTCTCTGTCTGTCTGTCCGTTCCTGTCCACACTCGAACTCCCAAAGTTTTCAACTTTCACGTTTCATATTTGGTACAAAGGTACAGACTATGGAGATGGTATGTCGTGACATACGTTCGTCATCTAAAGTGGTTGCCATGGCAACCAGGATGCTGTTTTCCTTGTAGTAGCACAATTCTGTATATACCTTCTTGTTCTTCATAAATTGATGTGTTTGAACATACAATTGTTTGTGTGAGTATGCGCACACATACGTGTGTGTGTGTGTGTGTGTGTGTGTGTGTGTGTGTGTGTGTGTGTGTCACAGAGACTTTTTCGGGCGTATATTGTGCTCACTTGCGCTCTTGTTACTTCGATGTTTTCCCCTTCTCTAACCACATTCACTGTTGACTGCTTATGTATATAGGCTTCTTCTTCGGCCGTATGCAGCACAAGGCTGCGGGGTAGCATCATTGCCTGAGGACGTGGCTGTGCCGCTGATGCAATGCTCTCTGATACTTATGACAGGAATTTGTAATTTGTTCATGGTGTCAGCGATAGCTTGCCTACTCTTTGTGAAGGACACCATATGGGATCTTTAACATCCACCAACTAATGTTGGCAGACAGTATGCCCGTTGGACGTCCATCCGCGTACACACACATACACATTGATGAATCACCTCATCTGTGACACAATGGGACGACAGCTTATAGCTGGGTCGGGATTCAAAACTGGGTCGGCGAGTGCTTCCTGTCATCTCAATGTACACAATGAAAGTAGTGATTTCATAGAATATTGAAAGACTGTGGTTCCATTTTCTTTGCACTTTCTGAAAGTGTAACAAATTAAATAAAGTATGTCGCATATGAAATGATCCACTGAAGAAAGAACAAGAAAATCCTCTTTTATGACCTGTTTTGGTGTGCATTCCAAATAATTATTGTGTGATTGCTGTTGAGACAGTGGTCAAGGGGCTGTCACACCTTGACGATTTAGCCAGCGTATGCCGATTTATGAAAAATTTGTCTAAAACGCTGGCACACGTCGAATACGTTATGGGTACGTTTTGTGTACGTTAGGTGCACGCTGAAAAACACGACCATAGGTCGTATTACGCTGGTTTAAAACGTTGTACTTTTTGGTTGTCCAAAAAATTTTGCATGCTTGAAATTTTATGACGTACTCGGCGTTTGGCTCACACGTTCCGCTATGCTGGCCATAAGTTGGAGGCACGTTATGCGATCGTTGACACACGTTAATTGTATGTTACTCATAAGTCGAAACACGTATAGGTAACATTCGCGTACCCGAAACTTATTTCTAACCTATGAGTAACGTTTTGTAAACACGCTACACGAACGTTGTTCACACTTCGCAACACGCTACTTGAAAGTTCCTCATACGTCGAAACACATCAAAGTAATGTTTAGGGTACCCGTGACTTATTTATAACCTATGAATGACGTGCTTGGGAGTTATTACGCTATGCATATGCTAGACTATCATTGGGCATAGGTTGTGGACGACTAAAACACGATAAACAATCGTTGGTATAACTTATCTATAAGTTATCGAAGCATTCTGTGTTCATTACACACAGGCATGACACTATGTGCACATTATGCATTTGTCAAAGTCGTTTTTAATACTTTAAAAAGTAAAACAAAGAAATATTTCATCGTGGGAATGAGGAAAAAAAATTAGCCGAAAAGAACATCGAACAATGGTGCAAAGTAGTCTCCTATTCGTGGACGATAAGAGGATCCATCATCACCCACACTCTCCCCATCATGCTCACATACTACTACTGACATATACATACTACTACTACCAATGCTACTACTGCAACTACTACTAATATTACTACTGTCACGCACACCAACTACTGCTAATAGTATTACTACTACTGATACTACTGGCATTGACATCCACTCAACATGGAGTCTGGAACAATGATGGGTTCCTCTTGTGAAGCCCATTTGTATATACTAATTCCCCTTAACGCTGCCAATACGCCATTACACGGTAGATGCAAGTTAGAAACACGTTCAGTAAGTTCTGTGGTCGTCCGGAAGACGTCAATCTAATTCGTCTACATACGACAATGTGCGTTGGAGATATGTTGCACATAGGTTCATAGCATGTTACTCAAAGGTTAGAAGCACGTTATACTTAGGTTCAAAGCATGCAACACATAGGTTAAATGCACGTCACTCATAGGTTCATAGCACGCTAGTCATTGGTTCAAGGCAAGTTACAAATAGGTTCAATGTACGTTACTCATAGGTTTCAAGCACGTTAAACATAGGTTCAGAGCACGCTACTCATAGGTTAAAAGGACGTTCCCCATTGGTTGAAAATTAGGTTGCGGGTATGTTAAATATTACCTTGACGTGTTTTGACTTATGAGTAACATACAGGTAACGTGTGTCTGTCGTGTGTAAACGATCGCAGAGCGTGCCAGGAACATATGACAACGCGTGCGGAACTTGTGAGCCATACGCCGAGTACGTCATAAAATTTTCAGCATGCTTGAAATTTCACGACGTATTGCACGTACCACGTAATATGACAGCGTACTTCATTGTTTTCCAGCCTACTCTTAACGTATACACAACTTTCCTATACCGTATTTGACGTGCGCCAGCGTTTTAGACACATTTTTCATAGGCCGGCATACGCTGGCAAAATCGTCAAGGTGTGACTGCGATGTTGACACTTCAAATTCTCAGGCGGTTATGATTTAAATCGGCGTCCGGCAGGTTTTTAACAGGCTACGCCACGAGTTCGCCGGAGATACATTTAGCGCTATGGCTAAGTTTAACTATCATTGGGCATAGGTTGTGAACGCCGACAACAGGCTAAGCATTCGTTGGTAAAAGTTAAATATAACACAATGAAACGTTCTGTGCCCGTTACTGATATGTTATGCATACGACCAACACGTTATGAATACACCCAAAACTTAAAAAAACATCAAAATTTCAGCGTACGCCAACGTTTTACATACACTTTTGTACGTTGCCATTGATGGTTAAAACGTCAAGGTGTGACAGGGCCCTCAGGAGGAGTGGTGTTAGGTTATCTGTTCATGGCAGAATGCTTGTTGTCTGGTTTTGCTTTCATTTTCAAGGAAATTAAATTCTTCAGGGTGGCCTGAGTCACTTTACCCCTCCCCAGGAATACATTGTTGTTGTTCATCTTTCAGCTGCTCCCGTTAGGGGTCGCCACAGCGGATCATCCGTTATGATCCGCATACTGATTTGGCACATGTTTTACGCCGGATGCCCTTCCTGACGCAACCCTGGTCGCCTCTTACGACACAGGGATCAGGATTTGGGTTTCGCCATGATTCCGGGCTGCTCTACACCCTGCCCAGTGGAGAGCCCCCGTCCTCAAGCGATCCTCCAACCCAAGCCTCCGAGTAGCCGGATTACAGGCGCACGCCACTACGCCCGGTCCTCCCCAGGAATACATTCAAAGTACTTAAAGTCTTTTGATTATGCAGGTTCTGTTGTGCAGTACTGACAATAATTAATCAGTCATTATATCTGGATGCGCTCCATCATATATCTTTCTCATGAGAAACTCCCGTGGTCCTTCCTTCCCATTTTGCATTGTGTTCCCGAGCAATTGGTACAGTTCCATTGCTCGTGGCCGAGTCCAAATTATTTTTTTGAATCATAATGTGTCCGAATTATTTTTTCAGCGTCGTCAAGTTACTTCGGCCCTACAGATATCTCCGGAGATGCAAACCTGGCTCTATTTCATGGATTACTGCATTCGCTGTTTCACTGTCTGGATAATCTTGACAAAACCATTCGTCAACCTGTCGTAGTAAGGAACTATATGGCACAGAGGTCTGAGCATTTCCAACTTGCCCAGTACTCTTAAAGTCCTTCCTCTAGAATGGGCATTGGGCATGCATTCACTGATTGTACGTAATTATGTTCCTGGGCTAGAGTTTGATGGTGGGGAAATTTGGCTTCCATTGGTGTCTGCATTTTGATCAGTCTCCAATTCCGTTAGAAATTATGTCGTGTGACCTGGACATGCAAGATCACAATCTTCCTTCTGTTCCGCTTTTAAAGTTGATACTATTGCCTGGGCTGTTTTCAGACAAGAGTCCTCATTTGGTGATGTGACTGAACTGCTCTGCTACCAGTTTAAATTTCTCCAAAGGCAAACCATAAATCTGATTCAACAGATCAAGTTGAAGTTCTTCGATTGAGGGTTCCATCATCTCTGTGGAGCAATACAGGCTCATTGTGTCTCTGTCTCTCATAGTAAGATCCTGGATGAGCCCCCCAAAACATGTTATGCCCTGCTGAGTTCATGGTCTTTGGGAGAGTGAAAAGATGGCAAAGCTTGAGAGTCTGTGTACAAGTGTTTCATACCACAAAGGTGACTGCAGCAGAATGCTCAGTCACATCACAAATGACATTTGGAGCACAAAGGGTTATTCCAGAAATCACAGTGCTGATATATAGATTTACCAAATGAATGTATTGATAGCACATAGATATTGTTCATACTTTGTTGCCTCGAGCAGTGGTGGATTAACATTTTCTGGGCCTTAGGCTTAGTATGTATGACGGGGCCCTTTTATCGCCTTCAAATGGCAATTTTCTGGGGACATTAGAACTACTGGCTCAGTTTGACCCGTTTCTAGCCAATCACTTGGAAACGCATGGCGGAAATGGCAAAGGTTCTGTCTCATATATATCATCTACTGCATGTGATGAATTGATTGAATTTATAGGACAGAAACTATTCAAATAAATCATCACTGAAATAAAAGAAGCTAAATATTTTTCTATATCTTTAGATTCCACTCCAGATATTGCTAACTTTGACAAACTGTCACTGACTTTTCGATATGTTCACAAGGATGGACCAGTGGAACTTTTTACAAAGTTCCTTGATATGCATGGTCATACTGCTCAGGATATTGTCGAAAGTTTTTTTTCTCTTTCATGGAAGAGAATCATTTGAACATTTACAACTGCCGAGGTCAGTCTTATGGCAACGCAAGTGATATGAGTGGAAGGTATAATGGTGTGCAGGCATCAATACGCAAGGAAAACGCTTTAGCCAACTATGTACCATGCTGTGCACACTCGTTGAATCTGGTTGGCCAATCTGCTATTGACTGTGTGCCACATGTCTGCCACTTCTTTGACTTCATAAAAAATTGTTATACATTTTTCAGAGCCTCTACACATCGATGGAGATTGCTTCTGAGGGAATGATGTGAACAACTGCCTGTACTCAAACGTCTATCTGACACACGGTGGTGTGCACATGCTTCCAGTGTAAATGCTTTGGATCAAGGATACTCTGAGGTTCATAAGTGTTTGGAGAAAATGGCTGAGGTTCCATATGAAAAAGCAAATGCGCGCTGTGAAGCAAAAGCTCTTGATGAAGAAATGGAAAATTTAGAGACAGGTATTTTACTGAGTGTCTGGACAACGCTACTACAATGCTTCCACCGAACAAGCATAAGTCTGCAAAGTTCAATACGAGAGAGAGAGAGAGAGAGAGAGAGAGAGAGAGAGAGAGAGAGAGAGAGAGAGAGAGAGAGAGAGAGAGAGAGAGAGAGAGAGAGAGAGAGAGAGAGAGAGAGAGAGAGAGAGAGAGAGAGAGAGAGAGAGAGAGAGAGAGAGAGAGAGAGAGAGATAGATAGATAGATAGATAGATAGATAGATAGATAGATAGATAGATAGATGGAGATAGATGGAGATGTTTGATGTATTTGAAAAGATTGGCATTCTGAAGACTACCACATCAACTTACAAGGAACAAATAACCAGAAACGGAAAATGAAGTTTTATGATGGACCAGCACAGGAGACTGACCTGTCAGTTCAGCACGTGAATCATTCCGTATCAATGTTTTTCTACCTGTCATTGATCAGCCGTGTAGCACCTTGAGTAAACGGATGGATGCTTACTCAGAACTGAACACAAAGTATGGATTCTTGACAAATCTGTTGCAATTGAAGGATGAAGAATTTGCAACAGGCTGCACATTATCTGATTTCTTGCTATCCTAAGAATCTTGAACACAGCCTTGGAGATGAATTGATTCAGTTCAAAGAGTATTTGAAACAATGTATATGCAGTTGGTAATGACACTGAATGTAATTTTGAACTTCATACGTTTAAGCAAATTGTGTTAAACAACGTATCTTCAGTTTTTCCCAATATATGTATTTCCCTTCGAATGTACCACCTGATGGTATCTAACTGCAGTGCAGAAGGATCATTTTCTGCCCTAAAAAGAATCAACAACTACCTAAGGTCAACAATGAAAGACGAAAAGCTGAACTACTTCTCATTGATGCACGTCGAGTCGGAGCATTTGCGTAAAATTGACAGTCAGGATATTATTAATGAATTCGCAGGCAAAAAAAGTCGCAAATTCAAATTTGAATTTTATTTTTCGATAATTAATATGGATTTTTTTTAGAGCATTTCATGTTGATCTTGGTGAGTTTTAGTTTTAATGTGATAAAAAGCAAAAAAAAAATTCAGTTTTCTTTTTTAATTTGATTTTACTTATGGAATAATGTATTTTAATTTTTATGGATCTCGTTTTCCAAAATAAATACTTTTGTTTTGATTGTTATTTTTTACTTATACACATATTTTTGGCGGTCCCTAAGACATCCGGGCCTTATGCTTCAGCCGATGCAGCCTGGAGGGCTATCCGCCACTGGCCTCGAGTAATAATTATCTGCTTGGATACCAAGGTGAATGACATTTAATGTTAAAGCGTTTCTTCTTTGTAAAACAACATCTCTGACTTTGGTGCTGAAAATATAACGTCAGTCATACTCAAATTCAAGTTACAGGCCAATCTCGTGGCATCCAGTAAGAATGTTGAATAGCTCGAATTAAAAGCAATTCCAACCAGGGCACTAATAGTTAATGCTCTGGGATAATCACGTGTCATTCCTACAGGTTTTTTTGCTAATACTGGAAAACATACATACAGTACCTGTGGGAGAGTGAAAAGACGGCATAGCTTGGGAGTCTGTGTACAAGCATTTAGGCCTAAGTCACATTTGGCATGGCGGCCGTGGGGTCTCCGAAATCTACGGCCACTAGCAATTATACGGTGGCCGCAGTATTTCCACGGTCACACAATGTAGCAGTCACATATGTTTTTATTTTTCGGGGAGCCGCACGGCGTATTTAGAAATTGTGGAGACCGAAAACGTGGGGTTGCCGTACGGTCTTTGATTTGATGTCGCACGGTGACCTTAAGGGGGCCCTGCGGTGGCCATAGAATTTCAAGGCACATGCAAGGTAGCCTCAAGGTGCCCGCAAGGCGACCGCAGGCGGGGGCCCTAAAAGGCGAACGTGCGGCCAGACGAACGGTAACGAGTGGGTTCGTTTTTTTTTTTTTTTAACCAGTTATTTTGTTTCAGCTTGTCGAATTGCTATGGCAAACGTAGAAATGAAAAAAGTTATAACTCCGCGTTATATTTCCACGGCGACCTCTAAGGACAATAAAAGATAGCCAAATGGCATAGGGCCACCCTGAGGCAACCGCAAAAACTCTGCGGCCGTCGCACGTTTCTGTCAATTCAGAGGGCGTACGGCCGCCATATCCTCGCCGTAGAGCAAATGTGACTTAGGCCTTAATTACACAATGGCGACTGCAGCAAAACACTGAGTCATGTGATGCACCCGCCAGACCCC